>NW_010560777.1:786-1286 GCF_000687285.1 Phaethon lepturus | reverse complement strand
ACCCCAAAATTGTGTTTCTAAACCAATTGCTCTGCAAACCGAAACGGGACGGGGTTTTTCTGCAGCTCGTGTGTTGCAACAAAACTGTTCCCAGTTCCCCAGTGTGTCACCGTCCTGCTCCGACACCCCACAGCCCAAACCACGGGGGGAAAAATCCCAACCGCAACCTCCTCAGCTGAGCTCTGGGATTAATTTGGGAATACATCCATGCTGCTAAACGAGGATCATCAATGCACCCTGGACCTGCCACCCGTCGTGGGGACGCGGCCCGAATTTTGCTGAGAGGAGCCGGAGGGAGACGTGGGCTCCACAAAGGCGCCTTGTTCCCCGTGAAGGGCTGGCGCTGGCCCAGCGCAGGGCGGCACGGGTGGCCGCCAGCTCCCTGCGGGCTTCTTCCCCGGGGAAGGGGCTTGGAGCAGCCCCCCGGGGTGGCAGTGCTGCTGCTGCGGGGAGGGGACGCACAGGGGGGATGCACGGAGGGCATGTGTGCATGCATAGAG
>NW_010560777.1:0-525 GCF_000687285.1 Phaethon lepturus | reverse complement strand
ACGGTTTTAAATAAAACAGGGGAGATTCAGACTAGATCTAGGAAGGAATTTTTCACACTGAGGGTGGTGAGACCCTGGCCCAGGTTGCCCAGAGAGGTGGGAGATGCCCCATCCCTGGACACACCCCAGGTCAGGCTGGACGGGGCTCTGAGCACCCTGCTCTGGTTGGGGATGTCCCTGCTCACCGCAGGGGGTGGGACTGGATGGCCTGGAAAGGTCCCTTCCCACCCAACGACACGATGAGTCTATGACGTACGCGTGCGCAGAGGGGCTGCGTGCACGCGTGAAGGGAACGCACGCGTGTGGCCGGCAGGTTTGGGGACGGGCAGGAATCGCCCTCGGGGCTCTGGGTGAGGACGGTTCCGTGCAGCACTTCAGCTCAAACCCCGTTTGTGCCGCGGGTCTGACAGGGAGGGAAACGCGGGGAAGGGCCCGGCGCTGCCACCCAGAGCTGGGGGGAGGCCCTGCCTCGCAGCGGTGCCAGGGCAGGGCCAGGGGCTGCAGGCAGCGGCGCAGGGACGGGGT
>NW_010560776.1:0-3396 GCF_000687285.1 Phaethon lepturus | reverse complement strand
GTGAGCCGCCAGCCTTCCTCCGGGACTTGATAAATAAAGGAAAAACAGACGAAAGAAGGGAAAAGCAGCTGTTTGGAAATGAACTGCAAAAACATCTGTAGCGCACCACCAAGCACCGCTGGCTGCAGCCGCGGAGGGTTTTAAAGGGCCACAACGCTGCCGCAGAGGACCATGCAGCCGCCCCGACTGGACGCACGCTGGCACCGAAGGGCACCCCAAAGCACAGCAGACATACAAAAAGAGAGGGAAAGTGAGTTGTGCCGCCACAGCGAGCCCTCTGCTTCTGCGGCCATGCAAAAGAAGGGAAGAGGATTTCAGCTATAAAGAAGGGAAAGTCCTTAACAGCGCTGCGCTACACCTCTGACAGCCCCTCGCAGGCGATGCTCCTTTTGGCGAGCGGCGTTGAGGGGAGGTGTGAGGACGGCTTCGCGATGCTCTAATTTACTGCCGGGAGGCCGGCGGCTGCACTACTGGAAGCGGTTAGTTCACACACAGACGAACTCCGTCTCTGCCTGCGCTTGACTAGCTGACAACATACCGAAGAAACGTTAAAATCAATCTATTTGGCTTCGTTGCCTATCATTCCAACACAATTTTATGCATTTGCTTCAGACTTAGCGGGGCGGGGGGGAGAAGGTTCAAGGGTCTAAGTAGCTCAATTTATTTTTCAGTAACTAAGTTACCAGAGACTTGTAGGGAGATTGTATTTATTTTCTGAAGGAGGCTCCAAGTTGGCAGTGAGGTCCTTGGAAGTACATATTTCTTCACGTTCTCTTGATCTCAGTGTGTGGAGATTCACTTAACAGCTGTTTTATGTGCAAATGTTTTTTCAGGCATGTCCTCCCCAACCATAAACAGATTTTTAAAGGAAACCCTCTTAAAAGAAGTTAAGAGACAACAAATCTCTGAGCCTCTTCTCACCCAGACCTGGAGATGAGAGGTGAGCGAAGCCCAGAGGGGTTGTTTTTGTGTTTGGGGTTTTTTTCTTTTTTTTAATGTATCAATGCTGTAGTGGCCCTTTCAGCAGAAAAAAACGATGCTCTGCCCTCTGCACAGCTGTGCTTAAGTCCTCTTTTTTTATGCATGCATGCATTCATACACATTCATATGTGCAATATCTATATTAGGTTTACTTACATTTAATCTTAAAATTATAAAAAACAAGGATTTCTTGGCAATGCAGAAAGCAAGAGAGACAGTCATCTTACAGGAGCTGCAATGAAATCATGTAACTGTTTGGCTACCGCACAAACTAGACATATCTGTAGGTGTGTATACGTGCACGCATACAGGCAGGCATAGGGAATTCCGGAGGAGGGGGAAGCCATCACTTCCTACCATTTTCTGGGGCACAGATTTAACAGATAACACTTGGGGTTACTGTTTATGAACCCATCTCAGAACCAAGGTCCTACAAAAAACACTTAAAGCTTCTACATAGTACTACTAAATCATTTATGTTAACTTTTTCAGGTTCATTAGAACAAGAGAGGACCTGTAGGCTGGCTTCAAAACAAATACATAAACCGTGCCTCTAATGATAAACTGTCAAGCATTCCCGCAAGAAATAAAACACTTTTGAAGCACCAAAAGGGAAAAAACAAACAAAAAACTAACAAACAAAAACAAACAAACAAACACCCAGAAGGAAAGACTAGCCATACTTTGAAGGGAATAACAGCCAGCACCAGGAGAAGCACCTCTGAGGCCACCTGGAGAGCCAGGACAGCAGATCCTACCTCCGAGAAGGGAGTCCCACATCCTACATCCTTTGGTGGCAGAGACAGTTTAGAGGTTGCTGTCTGCCTTTCTGCTTCCAGGATGCCATTCTAGACATCTCCTCATCCCCAATAGCTGTTGTTGGCCCCTCATTGTGCTGAGTGAAGTGTGTGTGGAGCCAAGCTCCAGGTCAGATCTGCAAAATGATCTGGCTAATAAAACAGAAGGAAAGGGGTTGAAAAATCAGTATTAATGCTGATGCTGTGGTTTGCTGGTACGGCGAATCCAGCTTTAAAACTCCTACTACCAAATTAAAAAAGAAAAGTGATAAAGAACCAAGATAAGGTAAAAATTTCCTCTGGTGGTTTATGCTTGCTCCACTCTTCGCTGTCTATTCAACTTTGCATTGGCAGGCTCCTGGCCAGTTCATCTGTCAGTCTGTGCCTCCCACAGGCAACGTAAAGCCAACACAAAAGCACCAAGGTAGCATTAAATCCCATGTCATCTGTTCACAGCTGATCCAGATCACATCCGTGCTGCAAAGTGATCCAGTCCAAGGCAGGGACCTGGGGCCGGACCACAGATCCATGGCTGAGTCATTGCCTCACATGAATGAGTAGGCAGCACAAGTTGACAAAGCACTGATGAAATCTGCTTCCTGCATTTAACAGTGCCATTACCTCTTCTGTCCCAAGCTGTCAGCCAGTAATTAGGATCTTGCAGGTTGTTTCCATTAGGAGATGAAATCGGAGCCAGGTATAGAGCTGGCAGAAAAACAGGATTTCCAGTTGTCAGGAAATTTTCATTTCTTTTGAGTATGGTTTTGGACTAACTTGGACGTACCTTTTCTGCAGCTGGGGACCATGGTTAACATCCTCCAGTTATACCTGCTGCGGGATTGGGGACTCCAAAACTCCCAGCACTCCCAGGTACCTCACAAGAAGCATCCCAGAGTCCCAAGGGAAATGGCTGATGTAGTTGCCAAGCCCCTCTCCCTGATACTTGAAAAGTCCTCGCAGTCAGGTAAAGTCCCTGGTGACTGGAAAAAGGGAAACATCGCACCCATTTTTAAGAAGGGTAGCAAGGAGGACCCTGGGAACTACTGACCTATCAGTCTCACCTCTGTGCCTGGGAAGATCATGGAACAGATCCTCAGAGAAGCTATGCTAAGGCACATGGAGGACACGGAGGTGATTCGAGACAGCCAACACAGCCTCACCTTGGGCCAGTCCTGCTTGACCAACCTAGTGGCCTTCTGTGATGGACTGACTACATCAGTGGACAAGGGAAAATCTACAGATGTCATCTATCTGGACTTCTGTAAGGCCTTTGACATGGTCCCCCATAACATCCTTCCCTCTAAATTGGAGGGATATGGATTTGATGGGTGGACTGTTGGGTGGATGAGGAATTGGTTAGATGGTCGCATCCAGAGGGTAGTGCTCCAGGTCCAGAGGGAGATCAGTGACACGTGGTGTCCCTCAGGTGTCCATATTGGGACCAGTACTCTTTAATATCCTCATCAATGACACAGTGGGATCGGGTGCACCCTCAGCAAGTTTGCAGATAACACCAGGCTGAGGGGTGCAGTTGATACGCCTGAGGGACAGGATGCAATCCAGAGGGACCTGGACGAGCTCAAGCATTGGGCCCATGTGAACCTCACGAGGTTCAACA
>NW_010560775.1:0-2508 GCF_000687285.1 Phaethon lepturus | reverse complement strand
CGGCGCAGCGCTGACCCATTTCCACCGGCGGTATTAAAACCACAAAACAGCCAGAAATCTCCCTTTGACGGCTGGACGAGCCTTCAGCAGAGCGAGCTACTATCACCGCTGTTTGAATGCCCTTACGTATATTGACATTTTGGTACAAAGGTTAATTATAACTGGTTATTCTTAAATGAAACCACAAACACCCTTTCCCCCATGTTTTATTACTTTATAACTCACCATATAAACCTGATTCCTATAACCATAAAACAAATCTGAAACGAGTTGGACATGTACCAGTGAGGAGAAAAAGAAATAGCCGGAGGGGCCTCTCAGCTGCGCGGTAATGTATATCCATGTGGATTTCTGCGTCTCCTACTCTTGCAGAAACTTAATATTCCAATCAGCTACTGAGCTACTGCATTAAGAGCCAGCGAGCGCATCAGTGCCCCTATAGCTGAGGGAATATTACTCACCGGGTCATGGTCGGCTGAGTAAAATACAACCCTCATATATCATCATAACTGCCAGCAAATGACAATTATAATTGAGACGGCAATAACTAGGAAAGAGTTCTTTAATTTAACATCCAATTATTACAAGTTATCACTCCTTAATAAATGTAATATAACAGACAATCAATGTTGCATGCGACGGGCCAGGCTGCATTGGGATGGGAAATTTATATCCTGGGGAAAAAATACTCTGTGTGTGGGTTCTGCTTTTAAAAGTCTGCAGTGGTTGTGATAAGTGTAGCAGGAACTCGAGCTATAAATAGCTGGCTGCCATTGCCACATTTGCATATGTACAATAGCTCTAGGCCAAGGGGAGGAAAAAAAAGATTACTTCTCCCCTGTGTAGTAAAATAAGAACAACAATAGAAAGCAAAGCATGTCGTGTGAGCGCGCCTTCCCCGCTCCAGCTCAAATGAGCACTTTAAAAGGAGAGTACAGCAAAACGTGATAAAAATCACCTTAATAGCAAAGGACGTGATTCTGATCAGCTTCAAAGGGGAACCACGGTGAGCAAGCTATTTAAACCCTCGTGAAATCAGATCATTTGGGTTTTAATTTTTTTTTCCATGCCCCTTCTGAGCGTTTTCACGGTAAAATAAGCTGTGCATTTTAATTGAACCCTGCAACGCTCCCGGATGAGTGGGGAAAGCAGCGGATATTTTCAGCAGCGAGTGTGGGAAATCCAGCTCTGCCATTTCCACGGCCGATACAGGAGCTCTTTGTGCGCCGGGTTGCAGGTGCCGAAAACGGGGGACCCGGCACTGCGGACGCTGCCTTTCCAGTGTCCTGGAGCTGCCTTGCCATTAAAGCCTACCAGAGCCCGCATACACGGGCTGACTGCGTATTGCACGTGGTTCTGCATTTGGAGGGAAGGAGTGCTCTTAAGTACTTTTTTCTTTTTTTTACCCACAAAATTAAGTTTTCAATAAAATCAGGTTCACATTTTTTTCTGTTGTCCCCATTGGCACAGATAACATCTATTTTGGTTTTGGTAGCCTCAAGATTTTGGGCAAAAAGTTATTTTTCTTTTCTTCTTAAAGCTAAAACCTCGTGCAGGAGGAAACCCAGGAGAGGAGAAGGGGTTGAGCCAGACCTACGGCGTACACCGGCCCCCACGGCATCGTTGGGGCTAATCCTCTGCGCAAGGGAGCCGGGGGCTGTCCTTCCTCCGCCGACCTCTTCAGGCTTCAATGCAAATCTTCCTGCACCGGCCCCCAATAATTGTTTACGTGAGCTGACCGCAGTGACACAGCAGCCTTTATTTCTTTGTCTCTATACGAAGCGGATCTGCAGTAAATTGGAGAGGCTGGTTTGTTTGGTTGCTGGGTTTTTGTTGGGCGTGTTGTGGCTTTTTTTTTTTTTTAACAGACTGATTGGCTGACATCTATTTCCAAGGAGATCATTGACAGGGAGAGAATACACAGTTTACTCAACCACAGTGGAATACAGAACCATTTGCATCAAATAGAAAAAAATTAATTCTACTTGAAATGCATGTATATGTCAGAAACACTTGACATATAAAGTAGAAATAACATCGCTTTGAATCTGTAACATTTATTGTACTGTACGTGCTACACAAATAAAATACATAATTACTAGACAGGCACAGGTAAATTAGCATCTTAAAAATTTCACTTTTTTATCACATACCATTTGCAACCTGGAAATTTTGTAGCACCAACCGGTATTTTCAGGTGTCTGAGAAAAGCAGAAGGCACTTACACGCTTCTGATTCTGGGAGGTCTCAGCAGCGCGCAAAGCCGAGCCGGCTTCTGCTTCGTGCTTGCCAAGATCACAGTCCCGGCTTGCGAGTTTAGCCATAAAGTGTTTTGAATTATGTATCTTAATACAAATTAAGGCAATTTTGCTTTTTTGATTAAATTGCTTTTAAGCAGTAAAACGCCAACTGCATCTAAACCCCACCGGTAATTACAGCCTCCTTTCAAGTTGCGCTCATCTCCCCATCAGGCGCGTTAGCCGCGGCAGCGCGCGGAGCCGGGCGCCC
>NW_010560774.1:387-11175 GCF_000687285.1 Phaethon lepturus | reverse complement strand
ATCCCTTGGTTGTCCTGCAGATGCCCCATGAATACTCTCAAGATGAACCACTCCATGACCTTTCCCGGCACGGAGGTCAGGCTGACAGGCCTGTAGTTCCCCAGATCCTCCTTCTGGCCTTTCTTGTAGATGGGTGTCACATTGGCAAGCCTCCAGCCGTCTGGGACCTCCCCTGTTAACCAGGACAGCTGATAAATGATGGAGAGTGGCTTTTTGTGATACTTCGTCTTCCTCTGCCAGCTCTCTCAGCACTCTTGGGTGGATCCCATCAGGGCCCATAGACTTGTGGGTATCCAGGTGTCTTAACAGGTCCTTAACTGCCTCCTCCTGGATTATGCGGGGGTTATTGTGCTCTCCATCCCATCTTCCAGCTCAGGGGGCTGAATGCCCTGCAGATAACTGGACTGGCTATTAAAGACTGAGGCAAAGAAGGCATTAAGTACCTCAGCCTTGTCCTCGTCCTTGGAGACAATGTTCCCCGCCATATCCAGTAAGGGATGGAGATTCTCCTTGCCTCTCTTTTTGTTGTTAATATATTTGTAAAAGCTTTTTTTATTATCCTTTACGACTGTGGCCAGATTGAGCTCTAGCTGGGCTTTTACCTTTCTAATTTTGTCCCTGCTTGACCTAACGAGATCCTTGTAGTCTTCGTGCGTTGCCTGCCCCTTCTTCCAGACGTGATAAAGATATAACATGAAACTGTGTTCTCTGATGAATTATCTTAAAAAAAAAACTGCTGCAAGTGATTAAAACTCATCAACTTCACTAACAGGGTGAACATACAGTCACCTATATGTTTCAGCGGTGGGCAATGACAGTGGGTATTGGCCCAGTAGGAGGAGCAGAAACATATCACTGTAGTTGGAAATACAACAGCTTGTTTGTGTGCAGTGCTGGCCTGATCTGCAGAAGTACTTAGTATTTATTCACGTTCATGCTTTGAGCTTTTTGTATTGTGTTAGTGATGTGCTTCACAAGAAATTCCCGTGACAATGCTCATAAACGCCAAGTGTCCCCAGAGCAGCATTCAAACAGCAGTAAACATGTCGAGAGTTCACAAAATGAACTGAACATACCGAATCGCCTGCTCCTTAAGAAAGCATATTTCACTATAGAAAAGACATCATTATTGGAAAATACATCTTGTTCGTGTAAGATTTGTGTTGTATTAAGCAGAACATAACAATAAAGGTTTACTTTAACTACAAGTAACACTGGGTCCATATACTCAAAACTGCCTGTATGTCCAAGACACTTTGTCCTAATGCTCTACTGCTTTTTCAAAACGGCATTACCTTTACCTCTCCTCTCTTGAAAACAGATATTTTATGATGCCATTAAGAAACAACTGATGTTAAAATGTTAGAAAACATGTAAGTTAGAACAGTATACACCATATGAAATGGTTAGATATTACGTGGGTGGGTCGGCCTGAAATAACCCCCATGACTTACAGTTTTTTAGATCTATCAAATCCTTCGTCAAGTCTGAAAGGATTCGTGGGAGCAGAGGGTTTACCTTTCTGTGTTTTAACAGCATCAGTATGTTCTGTAGCTTTGCTAATAGACTGCTCCACCAGGTTTACCATTATACAAATATTCTCTGTGGACTGCCCATGTAACATTGATCAGGGTATTCCTAATGCTAACGCCTTTCTCCACAATTCATTACACTGAGTGTTGAAATGAGAGTTGGTTTGTTGGGGAGGATAGGGATTATTCTGCTTGACAAACCATGCCTGCTGAGCCCAGTGCTGTAAAGTTGAACCTTCCTGCAACCAACCCATCTCTCTACCATAAATCACTATTTCTTGTAATAGCTCCCCCCATGTTACAATGGGTTGCTGTCACTGATGGCAGTTGCAAGTGTTGTGGTCAATTTCCTGTGCAATCTTTTCCTTTAGGTTTTGCACATGCATTTTCACTGCATCAGTCACACCATACAAAACTCCTTAAGAAAATTCAACACAAATCTCAAAAAGCATCTTCAGCCCCTGCCCAATTGCTGTTATGGTATGGTTCTTGAATCTCTCAAGTTCCCAGTGGGGTATTAGGGGCTTTGCCTTCACATATCCTTTCTCAGAAGACATAACTTCTGTTGACTAGAAGTGTGTTCTTCAAACTTACTGCCACCTGTGAAAGCATGTACTATCAACAGGTATAAACTGACTTTCCAAGTTTGAGGCATTGGGTGCCTTTGAAGGAGCCAAATAATTACTTTCATATTTATTTTGAATCTCTAACCTTCTGGAAGCTAAAACAGAAGGTCTAGCTCTGCATTTTGAGGAAAAACAGCTTCACTAGGAACAGTCTACAAGCTAAAGGAGGAGTATGAAACCATAGCAGCTTCCACACAGTTACCATTAAATCCAATTTTTCAACACATCATCCAGTTGAAATCATCTGGGACAAACTTAAAATTTCTGGGATTTTGCAAACTCAGATTTAGCAACTCGTATCATATTTTGATTGAAAGCTTTTAAATAAAGCTATGTTAGGATATACAGAGAGTAATTCACCATCAGAATATTTTTCTTTCAATAATATATAAGCATATACATTCAGCTTATTATCCACAAGCCAAACTATTAAAATAAAAAGAATTAAAAGCAAAGGTACTACCCATTTTGATGGAAAAAAATCCTCTTCTACTCTCTTTCATCAGGGAACAGACACTACTAACATACGGAACAATCAGCTTCACAGCAATGACATTCATGGTACCAAAATTTTTCTTCCAAGAAAACTGGTAACACCTGGTTGGCAGAACTAATTTCTGAAATTCTTCATTGTTGGGCTCTTTCCTTTGTCTCCACCTATTCTTTTGACAAACTCCCCACATTTTTACACTATTTCCAATTTCACCTGTTGGCAGCACTGGTACTTACTAGCCTGTCCTTTTAAGTTTTTGGTAAATGCAGGAAACATTCATATATTCAAGATAAGCTATCTTTTTACATCAAAACATTGGCTGTTATTCACAGTAACTACAACATGCTTAAATAAGCCAAAATACACAAACCAAAAGAGTTCTTTTTCAAATTTTTCAGGATAACCATCCCCTAGAAACTGTTGTGTCTTTATACTCAACACCTTATGCATCAATTTACTTTCCCAAAGTCAAAAGCTGTGGGCTACTGGGAAAGATTTGAGGTATACTTCCCTGGCATCATCTTCACTCCTGCTGGATCAGATGACTTGATGAAAAAATAATGCAGAAGGTACATGCAAAAATTCAAGGTAAACTCTTCGTATAGGCTAACTAGGTACTGTGGGAAACTCTAGGTTTCTTCCTTTTTAAATACAACATTTCCCAGCAGCATCCAGTTTACCATTTTGCTCTCTGTGTCTCTTCCCCACGTCTACTCACTATCCAGTTTTACAGCAACAGCATCTCTGTCGAAATCCTTACTGGACACCAGCGATCTCCTACACGGTCATCTCATGCTCACTTTCTGATATCAGCTTTGCTGTCTTGAAAAAGGTTTGTACTGCTGGCAGCTGTTACAGCATTTTCCTCCAAATATTGTACATCATATAGGCCAAGTGCATTTTCCACGTTTTATCTTTCCCCTCAAGCTCTCCAGAGAGCCTTCAATGTGGTTCTGCAGGCTCTTCCAAGCATTTCTGTGCTTGTTGCTACTCTCCTACTTGCAAGTCCATTTACACTAACTGCAGCTTCCTATATAGTCAGGCTGCAATGAATCACTTCCGCAGGTGGAGAGCCAGGCATCAAAACTCCGAATACAATCATCAGTCTCCAATCTTCTGAAATACCCATTACAACTGGGACAAACTTATGGCCTGTCCAAAGACTCTGTCACAAAAACTGCACCTTTCAAAATTCTACCCTTCTTGGCCATACAGTGTCCCTCAAACTATATGACATCACTGTCTGCTTCTTCACCAGGACAAAAGAACATCATAAGCTAAGAAGAAGTATTGCTTGTCTTCTTCCTGGAGTCCAACTTCTTGCATACAAAGATCAAGCCTGTGTTTCACTCTGTTTCATGATATTGCCAGTGTGTTCCAACTCTCTGCAGCTTTTCACGTTTCTTTTTCTCTTGCGGTTCTCTTTCAATTGCTCACAACAATAGTCCCTCTTCACCTTTGTTTCTACAAGTAAGTTTTCAAGTTCTAGTTACAATACCATAAGTAGAACCAAAATTTTCAAATTTACATCTCAAGCACTGGTTGCATTTGGTTAACAAATCTACACTAATTCAAGTTACTGCTAATTATGAACCTTGGAAATTATGAAGCATGATCTCTGGAATTTCTCAACTCACATCAGTCCTGACAGCACAGGTATTTAAACTCCACTTGTCTGTGTTAATGCTTCATAGGGTTGTCAAAAAGAAAAAAAGTCACATTTCATCAGATGTTACTAGAGTACACTCAGAGCTTTTTATCTTCATGGGACAGACTTCTTCCACATAAGTAAGTAGAGCCATGGATAGTTATTGTATCAACAGGGTCCCTCTTGAGAGCCACCACTGCACAGATGATACTTCAGGCTTGTCGGGAGGTTTAACAAGTATTTACAGATAGCAAGGGAACAGATCAGTCTCTGGTATGTTGCATCAGTAAGCAAACATAGTTTTGTGAAGGCCTGAAAAAATAAGAAACTAATCACAATAGCTATACAATTAAAGCAATGGGGATCATCAACACGCAGCTAAGCGGTTGGACTTTAGACTGATTGTCTTCCGAAGAGCTAAAGAAGGTATTTCAGACACATGTGATATCAAGATGGCTGACATACAAAATTTACATAGTATCAACTGCTGCATAGTCCTATGACAGGAATTTGTACATATGCTTGGTATAGATCTAAAAATAGTAATTTAATTCTTCTGCACATGACAGAAAAAAACCCAAACACCAAAAAACTCAAAAGCAAACAAACCAGTCAGTAGGGAAGCAATGTATGATATCCTGTATGAGAAACTGGTTAAATCTGTAACAGCGGAGAACCATATTTTGGTCTCAAGCCATTAAGCAGCTGTACTGCTCCCTGTGCTGAGTAATCAACAGCACATACTGAAAGCCTATGACTTACCATTCTGCCCCAGATGAACAGCCGGATCACAAAGCCAATGTCAAGTCAATACGACTAAGCAAGTCTGTTCCCAGTCTATCCTTCCTTGCCTTCAAGTCTGACCCCAAGACATCAAAAAACTCAACCTCAGTCATTAGTCAGGCAGTTGTCCAGTGAGGACCAGACAACTTCAATAATGCAATTGATTCAACCCAATAAAGAAGAAACCTATAAACAAATACCAGTTTTTGTTGCCCAAAAGCAAACCCTAAGTATTACCTGGGAAATGCATGACACCACTATCATATCTAAAATGAAAAATATTTTTGGGTTTTTTGTCCTTTTAAATTATCAGTATCAGTATCTGGAAAAACAATTCTGGTTCTCATGCAAACACGTTTTTTAATAAAAAAAGCACAGGAATCTTCTATATGTGCCTGTTGCTCTCAAACCGTGTATTCCTATAATACAGTAATAATTGTATATAAAAAAATATTCTGTTTCAGGCAAACACAAAAGGATCAAGTTTGAGATACTTTTATTACCATCAGCTAGTGTCTCATTTTAATCTATTTTCAAAATGTATAACCCAACTGTTACTTGAAACTTCCTAAGAATAAATTATTTAATTAGCGTTTATTAAAAATCTACTTAGAGAATGGTAATGCTATATCTTCTCTTGGAAAGCAATTCAAATATCTGATGATGCAAAATCCATTGAGATCAAGCAATAAAACTCACACCTTACAGTGTATTACAGGATATTTTTATGCTGGCTTCCTAATAAAGACACATTTCACAGGTTTTTGTTCACAAATTTTGTGGTCACCATGCTATTTAATGGCTCGCAACAGAATGATGAAGTCAGTAAGCCACAGTCATGTCTTCAAGGATCATTTACCATTTTCTTTTGTATACTGAACCCGACACACTAGACTACTTTTAAAAAAGCAATATATTACTTGGAAAATGACAGACAAATTAGACAAGATTTTCAAAGATAGCTCAAACCCAATGAAAGTACCTGTACAGGGTGAGAGTTTGTACAACGTTCAATGGCTTAAAATATAGCTTCTTAATAGCATGGTCTTTGTCCTCAACATCTCGCCAATAGCAAACAAGCTTTCAGAAAACTTCTGAGAAGATATTTCCTTAATATACATGACAATTTCAAAATCAGAACTTAAGGAAAAAAAAAAAATCTTCAGTAGCTTCACCAGTCCAACTGAGCCTACCAACTTGTAATGCCTCAAAAACTACTTACAGTTGGAGATAATCCTCTTCCGACTGAAGAATCTACCACATTAGCAGACAGATCAGAATACAAGCTTCTATTCAGAACTGTGGAGTTTCCCCAGGGCAGTTTTGCACAGGTTTAATAACCTGAACCAGTTCATGGAAAGGAACAAGTACCAGATATGGTACAATGTGAAGGGGTTGGGGGAAAGAAGAAGGTGGCCAAGAACAAGACCTTGCCCTTTGGAGGGCAGCAAGCCTGTGCAGCGGCTCTGCTGTCAAAGACACTGAGAAAGAGGCAGTTTCAGTTTCCAGGGTGGAATGAATTGGTAGCACCACCACCACCAGGGCAAAGCCTTGAGCTTTAGAGTGGGTGCAAGGACACTCAAGCTGTTACAGCTCAGTTTTAATGCAAACCATGCACCTGAAATCAACAGCAGAAGAAGCTTGGAGCAGGGCGAAGGGGGAGCAGAACATGCTTGGTACGGGAACTCTATTATAGCAACTCACATAGCTGGTGAAAAAACAGACAACTTTAAAAGAACACAAGGGCTTTCCCAGGTCTCAAACAGAAGGAAGATTGTTCAGCCACAGTTGTGTCATCTGTATGGGGGCGTATGTTGGGGGGCAAAGGGGAGGCTGTGGATAATCAGTATAATGTAGTCACACCACCACCCTCCAATAAATTTAATGAAGTGCCTCAAGCTTCTGTGTTGCAACATCTTCCATTCCCGCACGGTGTTAGGTGTATACAGAACCTGGTGGAGTAAAGAGTTAATATTTTACTAGTGTATGATGGCGCTGTTTGAGCTTAAAAGGTATGCACCCACACTTAAGGGGAGAGGTAGATTAAACTATGCTAGTATAATTTTGCTTGAAGACTCATTTCAAATTCTTGCCTTTGTATTGTCCCAGAAAAATTATATTAAGAAAATCTGAAAAATTCATATGGAAGTGACGTGGAAGGCATTTTCTTGTGAAGGGAACCAGTATTGGTTTGAGAAGCAGCTGGGGGGGGGGGCAGGAAGCAACAACAAAAAAAACCCTAAACAATAAAAACAGTACAAAACACCCCAGGCACCTTGCTAAGAAACACAGAACTTAACCTACAGCAGCAGAAAGATACAGATACCACAGGTAAGGCTGGTAAATAAACAAAGCAGAGAAGAACCCTGGTTGCTCTTTTCTAAATACAAGGTTGAAAGTGTCTTGTGTATTTTTGCCTTTTTCAAAAAGCTCCTATTGAATTGCCCACTCAGAAAAGGGCTGAGGAATATGAGTCAAGAACACACCCAAGACACATAGGAAAATGAGGCATAACACTAAGTAGCAGGAAAGCAGTTGCAGAACTTCACCTCATATGATGTCATTCCCTATACACAAGGTTTGGGAACCCAAATGGCACCCAAACATTCCTAGCATTGTTCAGAGTATGCAACAAAGCAGCGAATCACACTTTACAAACTACAACTTGGGGTTTGTAAGTCCTGACATGATTCTATAAAACATCCTCCAAATAAAGTGTGTGTTGTATTCAGGCTCAGTCTACTTGAGAATTTTACTGTTACCCTCTACACTTCAGGTTTAAACGACCTCATATGATCCAACAACACAGGGGAAAAAAAACAAACCAAAACCCCAACAAACCCACAATTTATTTTACATACCAATGTCACCTGCCAAATGAGGCACTGGACTTGTTCACATCAGGCACAGGAACTGATGTACAGGGACCAATGTCTTGGCAAAATCCCATTTATACCACCCAGAGGAGAAGGTACTCCATTGATCCTGCTTTAAATTCTTAACCTGTGATTGAATTTTTATTATTTCCATCACTTCATCAAAAAGTACATGCTGGAAATCTACCGGGTCACAAGGGTTTCAAGTGGTTTATCCGACACAGCTTGCACAATCACTTGACCCAATACTCAAAGAACAATACTGATAATGGAAGGACATTGCCAGGGATGAAAAAGTAGGCCAGCCCAAATCAGCAGTAGCCCACAGCTATGTGAAACCAATTCTAAAATTAAACCTCCTCCTAAGACGACCAAAGTATCTATAGGCCAGCTGTGGGACTCATTGCTGATCCCTGTCCCAACAAAATAAGATAAGGCTTATCTTATTTAAAAAAGATTTAAAAAAAAACAAAAACAAAACACAAAACCAAATGCCCAAGCAACCATCACACAAAAGATCCACCCGCAGGACCTACATGTTGCCAGTTGGTTACTTCGAGTGAGTGACGTTCCCAGCAGAAGAAATGAACTCTTCAAACAGGAAGCCAAGTGGCATGTAAGACAAACCAGCAGAACTATTTTATAAAGAGAGCCTCTGTATCAAGTGTTAGACTTGCCCGCATTTGGGCACACTGCCAACAGAACTGAGAACTCATAAAGAGAGCAATAATCTGAGCCAAACACCACACCATTTAATTTGAAGTTTTGTTACTAAAATCATTTGTAAAAAAGGATTCCTGTTCATGAATGCTGACTATTTTAGCTATTTAATAAATAGGGTAAGCATGCACACACCACTAATTAAAAAGTGACATAATATCTTCGCTCTCCTTACTCTGAACACCTGGGCAAAGTGAAAATAGAGATCAACACAGATGAAACAGACATACAATACAGATGAATTTGAAGGGAAATTTCCTGCCAGAATGAATGCTGCTCAGTAAGGGCGTGGATTCGTTTAATCAAATGTAAAGCAAAACCCGCTCCTTGTTCTCAGTGTGCGCACACAAGACGTTAGTATTTTCTTGTTTTCTTCTAGAAAACTGCATAAAGTCAGAAAAGTAGGTTTACATAACCAGATATTAAAGCTGTCTAACTAATTAGTTAAGAGGAAATAACTTTTTCAGTTCACTTAAAACCAATCTGATCTTCCTTCCCCCCAAAGCAACTGCATAACAAGATTAACTTTTTACCTACTGAGTTTCATAGTACTCTTCACCAGAGCTTTTACAGCTTACGTTTTTGTAGAAAGCAACCTACAAATAAAAACAAAGAAACCCAAACAAACAAAAACTGAAACCATACATGAAATGCAGTTGCAACAAAGTTTTAGAGAGTCCTGGTCATCTAACTAGGAAACATCTACACCAAGATTACATAAAGAGAAACTTTGAAGGAGTTGGTGTCTCTGTAACAATTACCCAGCAAGAAGGAGAAAAGAAAAGCTCTCAGAGGCTATCCTGTCAATTAAGTAATAAAGAGCTGGTTTTTTACTACTGTTTTAAGGCAGGACTATAAGAAAAACGGGAGACAAAATTCAATACTTCTCATTTGATATTTCGGAGACCAAAGTCTTTTAAATCACTTAAATGTTTTTAAGATTTCCTAAATACGAAAGAACAGGAAGAGAGGGAGGGGGAAAGACCTGATATGGGGTACAAAATATATACCAATTTACTTTTATTTTACACAAATATCAATTTTTAGGCAAGGCGGAGAAACAGAGAAATGGGTTTGCAGATATTTAGATAGGAAAAGCTAGTGCAAATGAGAACAAGACTCATCTTTTGTAAAGTGCTCAAATTACAAACTCAAATAATAAGATCCTGAAATGCTTCCAAATATGAGCAAAAAATTATTTCTCATTAGAGACTTTCAGTAACTGCAGATCAGTAATGCTGACAGACACTGACACGTCTGGTTTATTTTCAGGGCTTTTTAGAGACATTTAGATCCCACTTAGTTTCTTTGGCAAGCAAAATGACTTTTGGCCTTTTCATCAGCTTCTCAGAAAAAAAACCCCAAATTCCAAGACTATTTACAATAAATCCTTAACAGAGCTAATATAGTCATTCTTCTAGCTTTTCCTATACAAGACTTTTTACTTCAAAATCAAAAATCCTTCTCTCTTCCTTCTACTCAAGAAGTTTATCCATTCTCCCTGTAGACACTCATACACAACTGAAACCACAGCAGCCCCCAAAAGCAACAAGAAGAAGATACAAAAGTAGACAAAAAGTGATCCAGAATATGCCTGTACTTCCAAAACACTTCAAAAGCTGTAGTAGTTTACAAACTGAAGAGCTATGAATCAGAATTTATACGGACAAAGTGAGCTGAGCTCTTTATTGTTGGTGAGAAAACCACATGACAAATAGTGCTGCGTAACCAGCAGCATCAGGCGCATCAGGAATTTGCACAGGGAATTGCATGGGACCTGTCCTGCTGTCTGGCCCCTGTGCCTGCTGGCTCCCTGGTTCCTGCAGCGGGAGGCAAACGGGGAGCCCTGCTCCCGCCAGAGAAGGCACCCATGTCCCTCCACTGCATGACCCACGCTGACCTATTGCTCTCACCTTACAGGGACATCTTACGTGCCAATATTAAAATTGCAAAGGCTTTTGAAACTTTGTGACAACCCAGATGCAGATAAGCCACATAAAAGAAAGCAGGACACTACCTAGATGTAAGACAGTAAATTCAGCATGTACTCAAGCACATGTGATAAGCCGTTCTTGTACATTCGGTAAGCCACAGGAACACGAAGTAGAGA
>NW_010560774.1:0-356 GCF_000687285.1 Phaethon lepturus | reverse complement strand
CAGGAATGGAGAAATTTAATTTAACACTTTAAAGAGCTGTCAGAGAGTGTGCAATATAAAAGCTGACAATACTCCGATTATAATGTTTAGAAAAAAAAAGGAATAAACTCCATCTATCGTGAAGCAAAGCTGTAACTCCATGCCAGTAACACAACTGAGAACAAACAAATAAATACAAATCTACACATGCTATTTTCATGCAGTTTACGCAAGGCAAACCGCATTCATATCTTCCCAGGTCTGTTCTACAGCCTTTTTTGCTTCAACTCTCGGGAATCATTACCCACCTGATTAAAACACCAACAACGAGGGCGAAGCCCAGCACAGTAACCGGTCTCTAATCCCGGCGCTCCGCC
>NW_010560773.1:0-10928 GCF_000687285.1 Phaethon lepturus | reverse complement strand
TCCTGCCGCGGGTAAGCCGCCAGCGACCGGGAAACAAACCTCTTCACGCTTGGTACGACACCGAGAAGCTACTCGGTCCTTTTTCATCACTGAGGTCCAGGTTAATTTCTCCTCCAAGCAGGGCACAGACCCACTGCTGCTTTACCGGTGGCATCTGTCGCAGACACGGGCTACAGGGGTACGTACCAGAATAAACTGGAAGAGTGACCTGGCATCGCGAATTTAAGTGAAGAGCTGCTTCCGAAGCATTTCTTGGTGACCTACTCCCAACAAGCAAGGAGAGGGGGGAACTACATCTCTGGCTGGTGCCTCTGACAACTCCGCTGGAAAAAAAGAGCAGGAGGTCCCAAACCAAGCTCTTCTAAAGAGTAGTAGAAGTCGAAGTCTCCGAAAGGATTTGTGTGTCATGCCACAGTTCTCTAGGAGGGTGGCATTTGCCCTGTGTCATTGTTACTCTTTTTAAACTTTCCAGGAAGACAAGTCCAATGCCTCACAGCTGGCAGCCTCTACCTAGCACAAAGATTTATTTCCAGGTGATGAGAAAAGATACGTTTAGCTGTTCCTCTTGTCTGCACAGGGTTGGTTGTTTTTTTTAAATCCCACAAAGGAGGAGGAAAGAGGACCAGAAAAGGACGACTTCCATGTTTGTGTTTTCTTTCTTGGCTACCCATTTGAGTAATAGTTTGAAAATTACGAGTATTCAATTAGAGGTATCCTTTTCAAACAGATAGCTAATTAAATATTAATAGCACATGCAGGCAAAATGTTTTAGAGACCATAAAACTCACAAATGTTTGAATGCCATAGTCTAGATGCAAGGTAAAGCCAGAGCAATCTAGATGAGGGGAGATCATGGCCTGAAGCTTCCCACTTCTCTACTATTAAGTATAGACAAGCCTCATTTTGAAATCCTCTTTAAACAATGATGGCCTCAAGGAGAGCAGGTAGCTTCTTTCCAACTAGTTCTGCTTTTCTTAATTCTCTCCAGCAATCACACTTCAAGAAGAATCAAATAATTCTGACAATGTCATCTCTGAGAGTCTGAATAAATAAGACTAAGGTAAGAAGGAGATTTCTACTGCACTGAAGCAAAAGAAATGGGCCGTGATATAACAACATTGGAAGAGGTAAGAGAATCATTCCACTATAAGTCAAAGGGAGAAGAGTTTGGTCCAGGACTGAATGTCCAGTAAAGCACAGACATTACAAAACAGAATATTCAGAGTCAGAACTAAGACCAAAGCTCTTGAATTTCTCTGGCATCCAATGAATTTCAACATTTTTCCCTCCTTATCAGACAAAACTTACTTGCAGTAGAGAATGTCTTTCACATGCCAGAGACCATCTGCTATTCAGTATCAAGTACCTACAGCCAAGGACCTGGAAAAGTAAATCACAATGGCTGGTTCCTAACCCACACATGTAAATACAATTTTCAGAAGCTACAGAGCCACAGGTACAGTATTAAACCAGGAAGGGAGCACTGGAGAACCACCAGTTTGATGAGCCAAGAAGTTCCATGGCCTCTCCCTTTCATTATTCTTCATTCTTTGGCCTATTTGATCCTCAAATCACAGTACTGTGAAAGCCAGGACAACCTTTTATCATCTTTTGAGACACCTGTGAGTAAAGCTTAAGAGCAGATGAAGATAGAAACAGGAGTAGGCTCAGTTCCCCTTACACCGGCTCTTCAACAATGCTCTTCAGTCATACATGAATGTCAGGCAGCACCTGGCATTGCTCTTTAAACAGCTGGCAGTGCTCTATAAGGGGCCAGTGAAAGGCACTGTGATAAAGTTACCTTGTCACAATCAAGCGTTTCTCAGTAACTCGGCACGCAATAGATGAAGGCTTGATTAAACAGCAGACAAAGAATGAAAAGCCCATCTGTAATCAAGGTGGCTGTAAGCTCTGGGGATTAAATGTAGAGAACCAAAATAACAAGACACAGTAAACAGACCTTGTTCAGTAAGGCTTTTATTATCTTCCGGTACCTACACACCTTTGCAGAATATACCTAAAGTGCCAGCTCAATTTTCCCACCCATCTTGCTTTGGTATGGAATCAGTGCTGGTCGAACCTCCTCCTTCAGGAACTTTGCCACCTGTTCAAGAAAGACAGGAAAGATAAAATTAGCAAAAGAAAGGGCTTGCCTTTTCCTCCCCATTCAGACCTGCTTGTCTCACTGGGGTCTCTGTTTCAGAGAGACACCTTGCACTATAATATGTGTGGGGTCAAAAATGTGAGTCCCACAGGGAAGAAAGACAAGAAAGCCAAGGAAAACAAAAGAGAGAAATGCGTCTGCTTTAGTAATACGGGCAGAGGTACATAATATGTACACTCTGTGGCATACAGCAGGATGCAGGATTAAACAACATGTTGCATTACAACCCATAGCACCTGTAGCCTCTTTCCACTACTTTACCTGTTGAGGAGCACGTCCAGTGAAGGAGGAGGGATTCAACAGGCTTTCAAGTTGTTTATGGATAGGGCTGAAGTAAGGATCAGCACGGACACGGGCAATGAAGTCATTATCACCCCCTTCCTGTTTCACAACAGCAGCTGCTTGCTGGGAGAGAACACGAATCTTCTCGTGGCAATCCTGTAGGAGCAGGGAGAAGAGGAGAGGAAAAGAAAAAAAGTCATTCCATTGCTACTGACAGCACATGTTCATCCTGCTAACTTGTGCAGGAGGAAGAAACATCAAGGCATACTGCACTGAACAGCATACAAATGAGACACAGCTTGGACTGCAGTGTCTCATACACCACTATATTAAAACAAGATTTTCTTCATCCTTCCACATTTGCCCTTTGAGGCTAAAACAGTCTGAATGTCACATTCATTCCTTGTTCAATTACAACACAAACTTAGGACACGGGAATGGTTTAGTCTTCTTCAAATTTCCCAAATATTCTTAGGAGTCACTATAGGATTTTTTTGTTGTAAACAATGTAAAACATCTACAGATTTGGAAAAGGGAAAAGGAAAGAACCTGTCCAAGTTAACAAGCAATGAGACTATATGTAAACCATGGCTTACACATAAGGACAGGCAGAAGGAAAAAAAACCACCTTACAAACCTGAGGGCCTTAAGACATTCTCTCCCAAAGAACCCTGACATGGCACTAATACTGGCAAAACCCTTATAAAAATTTTTCTGAAAGACTTCCTAATCCCTTGACTTTCTGTGGAATTAATCTGTAAAAGCAAGGGAACCCAACTGTAGTTGGGGACCACCTGCAAAATCAGATCCTGCCAGGCTGGCCCTAAAATACAGTCATGTTAAGAATCTTCTCCTCAAATGTATTATCCTTGATCTATCTTCAATTAGGAGGGAAACGATCTCCTGTTTTCTCCATGCAAATGCCATCTTGCTCCAGCACTAACCTGCCTCAGGTGAACAGATCTGTCTTCCAGATGTTTAGGGGAGGGAGCTGTTTAGTGGGAAAGGAAGTGTCTTTCTGTGCTATGAGGTGGGAAAGCATAGAAAATGTGCTGTTCCAGAGTTCCCAGCACATGCAAACAGAACATACGAATGTGAATATGAACAGCTTTTATAAATTTACTAAACTCCATAGATTTGTAATTAAACTGCACCAGAAAGAAGGTAGGCCAATAACAAACACAAATGAAATTCACTCTTCAATCTAATCAAAACAGAGAGGACAGTATTAAGAGTACTGTTTAAGTATGGGATATTTTAGAAAGAACCAGTTGAAAAGATAATAAAACTTATCCACATGCTGTGACCTAATACATTTAGTTAGGAAGCTTACTGACTGACCCAGTGACAAACATCAGAGACACGGGGAAAAAAACAGGAAAAAGGGCGTTTCCTGCCTAACATCATGGGTGAGTTACCACCACTGTTTCAGAGAACTAGAACCACATTCCTAGTCAAAGCTTCTAGCAAACCCTTCCACTATTACTACGTTGCAAGTTTAACTTCTGTCCCTGATGTGGAAATAATCATAGAAGGAAAAATTACTATCTAAAGGTAAGTAAAAATAAGCTATTTTATTAAGATGTAAATTTAGCTATCAGTTTTAAAGTGAATTGTGCAATTAAATGTTGAGGAAATATAATCTAATTGTGTCTGCATTTATTTACTAATGAAAACATCTAATTTCAATTTGCTTGAACACAGAAAACTGAATGAAGGACCATAAAAAGCACTCTACTGAATTAGGGAAGAGCGACACATGAATGAATAGTTTGGAATGGTCTGACTTGCTTTTTCTTTAGCATCACTGGTTCACTCTTAATTTATAAGGTAGCCACCTGCCAACATGTTCCATTTAAAGAAGCCTGGTCTGCGTTCCAAGTTCCTTCAAACATTTACAAAAGGAAAACGCCTACTAGTATCTAATATAAAAATAGGTTTCCCTCTTTTCCAACACAGACAGCCAGATTAGCTCAAACACAGAGCGTTCCTAACAGAAAATACTGATCTCCACAACTGCTGTCTCCTCGGAGAGCTTTGCAGCACCAGCGTAATATTAATAACTCTGTGGGAGTAGGTGGAGAAAAAAGAAAGGTGAGATAGTCGTGACAAAAGCCCAGATACTTTTGTTTCTCAGGAGTCAAAGGCCAGGCAGCGAACAAAGGTATTTTGGACTGCATTTGTACCTGACGATTGCCCCCTGCTTTCACCATCGCCATGATTATATTCTCTGTGGCCATGAATGGCAGCTCCTGCCGGATCCTCCTCTCAATCACCTTAAACAAAACAAAAACAAAACAAACAGAAAAAAACACCAGCATTATAGAAATTCTGTAGACAACTGGGACTCCCAGTGAAGTTTTCCTCTCCCTTTGAATCTCCAGGACTGGACAATGTGCAAAGATAATTCCTCTTTTTGGACTTAGCTCTGGAAATCCAGGTATTGAAACTGTCCCTTAGAAGGGACATTACTGTGGAAAAGATGTACAATGAATTTTATTTTTAACCTGTAGGTAATTTACAGGACTCTATGGGATCTGTCTCGACAGTCTTTTTGATGCTAAGTTCTACAGAACCATTTTATAGTTCAGGGCAAAATATCCTTTGTGAGAAGTTTTGAATTCATTATCTTCTGGCTTCAACAAGTACCCTTTCATGTCTGTCCTGCAAACAGTGGGAATACAGGAAAAATAGAGATAAAAATTCAGAAACCATTTGAACTAACAGATAAAAATGTAATCCTTTGAGTAGAAGGACTTTTATACACTTTGGCATGGTTGCAGCATTATCAAGGATGCAGCACTGCACACATTATCTCCTGCTTTACCTTTGGATATACCACAAGTCCCTCGGAGATATTCTGCAGTGTACTCAGGATGATGTCAGCTGTGAGGAAAGCCTCAGCCAGACACACGCGCCTATGAAACACACATACCCAGGGCCCCAATTAGCAGTGAAGGCCATGTTCCAATCTACCTCAGATCCAGGCCTTTAGCTCCTGTAAATAATTCTGTAAACAGCATTACTGTGTCCCTAAAGCTGTAACTGTTCTCCTTACGGGTGCTTCTTGTTGTTTAAATGTCATGACCAGGAAAGCTAAAGAACATCTTATAGCAGTAGCTCTCAAGCTGGGGAGAAGGGAGTTTTGGGTTTGGTTAGTTGGTTGGTTTGGGGTTTTTTTTGTCAACAGAGAGAGGAAGAGAAAGGGTGAAGGCACACATAGAAAGCTCCAAGATAGTTCAATGATTACACAGCTAGGAAAGAGGGCAGCCATTTACAGAGCTAGCAAAAACATGAGTATCTTCACCTATGTGTTCTGTGTTGCGCTGTCTACTGATCCTACCCTCCACGAGTAAGACATGCTGCACGCTCATGCTGTGCCTGGCTGTGCTCAGCGGGGAACTTCCAAAATGATCCATACATTTGGTGGGGGCTTCCTCCAAGGGACCAGCTCCTGGTCACAAAGGAGGCTCCTGACAAAAAGGAAAGGAGGGAAAGAAGTCGTGGGGACTGAGCTGTATCAGGCAAAGGCAAAAGTCTCTGCATCACAGTGCAGCAATTACAGCATCATCCCTCTGTGACAGCAGTGCTTGGCCCTTTCTAAACTGTGATCTTTTAAAATATACCAGTACTTGAACCTTGTGCTACATTTAAGACCCTCAATTCTATCACACTGTCTTCAAAAGGATTTTGCTGTTTTGTAGACTGCATTTTCTCTGGGTTGCTCTCCTTTCAAAATGCTATAGCTTTAACAAGAAAAAGCCAAGGCACAGAATTTTTTAACTGGATTATGAAGTGGACAAATGACCCTTTCTATTAGATGAAATGAAAATAAGGTTTGAAACATTCCAGTACAGCTCTCAACACTTGGTAGCTATTGGGAAATAAACACACCATGTCAACCAGTATTCAGTTTCTTGGATTTACATTGTTTGCTGCTGCCTATGCAGCTCTTTTCTTAACAAGACCAGCAGCTGTGGAGTAAAGGCCTTTTGGGAAAAGATTTATGTTCTCAAGAAATTTTATGCCGACATTATGTTTGTGGAGCTATCTTTAAAATAACATTCTCATCAACAATCTTTACAGTAGTCTATAGCCAAAACTGCTGCTGTTCATGGTTCCACAAGCCCCATACCTTAGAAATATAAACATTTAAAGATTTCTAAGATTCTAGGAGATCAAATTCTGCAACAGAAGACTACTTTGAAATTAAAACATTTCAAAGGTAAATATAAGCTTTATGCAAATTTAGTACTAACTGGAAGATGGAAGCATTGAATTTAATTGCTGTAATGTACTTGATAATTATTACAGATAACTTTTGTTCATCTCAAAATAGTCATAATGAAGAATCAGAAAACAAAGCAAAGTTTGCTGAACAATATCTGAAAGACCCACACAGGTTTTCATGAAACATTACTTAAAAAAATGTTTGTGCTCTTTCTTTAGGATCTGAATGACTTCTTGAAAAGAACACATTACAAAGCGATGAAAATAAGTTTTTCTAGATTATTTGGAGGGTTAAGGGATTACAGAAAAAATGCTGGATTATTCTTTAAGAAGTGAAGAGGAGCAGGGTCAAAAAACACATTCAAAACAAACAGGGAGGAAAAATTGAGAAATGTGAGTACTGTTATACTATGCTGCTGAAACAGGAAGACTACAAGACCAATTTATTACCATGGCTTCTGCATCCCTCCCTCTCTCTGCTGGTTTACGTTGCAGAAGATCTTGACATTAAAAAAACCTAACAGTTTTCATCTGATCTTATAGAGGAAACCAGTTTGTAGTCTCTAGATTTTATTGAGACTGCTTTTTATCAAGGTGGTAACTTGTGGTTTTAGTTTAAAAATAGTATTTTCTAAATACATCAAAGGACCTTGCTGCACAAGACCTTCTGAAATTACTGCATTGCGCGATCTAAACAAACCTGTTGGCACTGTCATCCAACGTTCGCTCAAACCACTGCACAGAGGCTGTTTGGAGGGGATCCAGCACCAGAGTCATCAGGTGTCGAGCCAGGCTGCAGCAGCGTTCTGAACGCATTGGATTCCTCTTGTAAGGCATAGCACTTGAACCTGTGAAAGGAGGAAGAGTAATGGGAACGGAGCAACAGAACTAGTGCATTCAGGAAAAAGAGATGAAAGTCCTCCCTCAGATAAGAAAAATGTGTCAGGAATCATGTTTTTGACTAAAGCCTCAAAACATGATGATTTTCTAAGGACAAAATGGAATAAAGAAAATCACACCACCACACTTCCCCTACAGATTAGAAACATCCAAGCGTGGGAAGGAAAAAAAGTGAGAAGATATTTTGCAGTTCTGCAAAATAGAAGAAGTACTACCACATAAAAAGAACAAATGGACTTAATTTTTAATGCAGCATTTAGCACCATCTCTCTAGGCTACCCATGGCAACTTTAGCAGTGTTCAAAACCCCATTTGCTCGATAACATTGTCCTTCAAAATCAGATAATTATACTGCTGCCTGTTGCTCTGGTGAATGGATATCAAAACTGTCCATAGAATGTAGAATGGTTCAAGTAATATAAACGAGTAGGGCTTAATTTGCCAATTCAGTCCTACGCAACTGTTTAGGGGGCCTGAATTTTCTTCCAGCCAAGATCCAAACTTTGTTCCTTCTTCCCTTACACCACTGTCAGAATCGCATCATTGGTATTCTTCTGGCAAGGGTCCAGCCTAGATTCATTATTTTAAATTTGCCTGTTTATAAAAAACAAAATGCTGAGTCAAGCTGAAAACCTACAGCTCCAGTCAGCTTCATGAGAAATGGAAAACACTGAGTGTTTCTGAGACCCAAGTCTTGCTCTGTGGGGAATGGGGCATACATGACTGCTGCTGCTCTCCCCCCAAACCCAGGAAATGGAAGAATACAAATCTGATTTTAATTACTTAATATCCAGAAACTTTTGGGTAATGTGCCTTTTTTTTCTTCTTTTTTTCCCTTCTTCTTCTTTAAAAAGGACCCAAAACACTAACAATGTCAAACCCCAGTTAATTTAAAGCAGCTTCTGTCAGTGACATTTCTAAGTTTGCTTAAAAGGCTGCATCAACATAAATGAAAAGGTACATACACCAGTCCAAGAAACGTCTCGCAGCCCTTACCAATCTGGTCTTTTTCAAAAGGCTCCTCTATCTCCTTCAGGTTGGCCAGAAGACGAATGTCAGTACAAATCTAGAAAAAAGCCCAAGAAATTAACAAACAGAACCAAAGAAACACATACCAATATATACTCCTGTTAGTGTTCTTGGAGAAGTGTTTGCATCTGTGTCCGAGAACTGAACTTGGGGGACAATGAAAAATCTGACACAAAAATTGACACTGCTATCATACTTCCTGGCCTAAAAATCCCAGTCAAGAAAACATAAGGAGAAAAGCATGTCCACTGTATTAGAATAGAACAGGACTGCAAGAAGGGCAAATGTTTGCAGGAAATGAAGGACAGACCAGGAGGGAACACTGAAAATGCATAACAAAATTACACAGATAATGTGTGCTCACTGAACCAGCCAGCCTACAAAACTAAAACAGAATACCACAGATCACTTTAGCCCAAGAGCAGAAGGAGGGAGGGAACAGAGATAAATCAATGAAAAGAATCCACAAGGACAGAGAGAATAACACCATTATCAGAGGAGCAATTAACTAGGAGCAAACAGTGAAACGTAAAAGCTCATACACCGCTAGGAAAGACATTTACTCTAGTGGGATCAATTTAGCATAGATTAGACAAATATCTGGTGTGGGATTTGTTAATCCATCTTACGATCTGCTCAGTAAACTTGATTTGCCACTGGTCTTCAGATCTTTGAGGTTTGATTACTAGGCATGTACCCAGTGGTGAATTTACATGATCACAGAGAGAACAGTTGAACAAGGAACACCAATTAGTATTTCTTGAGAAGAGCATTCTGCACCATGAGCACCTTCTCTTCAAAACCTAAAATGTTTCCCTCTCTTCCTGACGTACACAAATAGGGCACTCACCTTGTGTATAGATGCTCCCAGACTGGCCAGCACAGACAGGACTTCAATATCCACCTTGCGACTATAGGTCTGCCCTGTGACCATATAAGCCCTAGAAATAAGCACAGAAGTCGAGCGCTCCAGACAGATACAATGGTACTGCAAGACTTTGAGCAAGGAGTGACGTGGCTCTTAAAGTGAAGTGCTGTCATTCTGTCCTGATGAGAACAACTTTGCATTCAGGCTGCCAATTTCTTGGGATCAGCATGCAGATGGGAGAGAGAAAAACAGAGGAAAAAGGGACAGACATGCTTTGACAGGGAGACAAGTAGAAGTGGCCTATTTAGGAGGTGAAGTTTCCTGTGGGAAGCTGCAACTGGGAATGGAAGATGGCAAGAGAAGATAAGTCAACAGCAGCACAGATGTCAGTTTGGCAGCTAGGGGAATCTGAGCCAACAAGGACAGCAGGAGTCACACTTTGCTAACACTAAATATAGGTGACTAAGTATGCTTGTTACATACCGCTTAAATCCCGCCTTTGCAGTCACTAATCTGTCCAGCTCTTCAACCTCAGGGTGAAGAAAAAACCAAAACAAACAGAGCTCAGCAACAGCAAAACTGATCCTTTGCTTTTCTCAGTTTACTGTCAACAAATGTTTTACTTGCTGGGAAGTACCCCCTCCCCAGATTCTGCTCACTTTCACACAGGGCCTTGTCAGTGTGTCCCAGAGGGATCGCAGTGCCCTTCTGAATTTGGTGCCAGAATCTCCATGTTCCCCCAAAGAGAACAGCATTCCAAAGGAGAGGATTGCCAAGACTGCAAGTCTATGTTCTAGGC
This sequence comes from Phaethon lepturus, assembly GCF_000687285.1. NCBI lineage: Eukaryota > Metazoa > Chordata > Aves > Phaethontiformes > Phaethontidae > Phaethon > Phaethon lepturus. The sequence goes on along the minus strand of NW_010560773.1, from coordinate 656 downwards.
TGTCTGACTTACTTTACTATGGTCTCCCTCAAAGAGCTGCAAGAAGCTGGCTTGAGTGCCAGTAGTGCCTTTTACACCCCGAAAGCGCAGGTCATCCCGAGCCCGCTCCAGGTTCTGCAGGTCCATGCACAAGTCCTGAATCCACAAGCAGCAGCGTTTCCCCACAGTGGTGAGCTGTGCAGGTCTGAAAACAACCAAGAACAGATTGTGACTCATTCATTGACAATTTGCACAATAACTCCACAAGGACCACACTTTGCTACTGAGTCTACTGGTAAGGCCTCCTTGCAGGCTGGTCTCTCGGACTCTTCTAGGCAGAAATTAAAAAGATCTGACTTATGCAGGAAGATGTAACAGCACACCTGTATCACCAGTAAATGGTACTGAAGACATGATCATTCTTTTCAGGAATTAGATGTAATTACATCAAAAGAAAACAGTAATTGTGGTTTCTGTATGTGTGAGGGGATTAAGAAATAAGTGAGAATGGGTATCTGAAGGTGTTTCCCTACTGCAGCTTTTGAGAGTTTCTTAAAGAAAAGTGACCGGAGGCTCACTAGTCAGAATATGTAAAACGGGTTTCACGGCGTTTTTCCAGAACTCTGTCAAGCGGAAAAGCCTCAGCTAGTGCAAGTAACGCGACCCGCCGGGCCCAC
>NW_010560772.1:4157-5388 GCF_000687285.1 Phaethon lepturus | reverse complement strand
CGTTCCTGCCGCAGGGGCACGGCCGGGGCCACCCCGGCACCGCGCCCCGCGTGCTGCCGGCTCCAGCTCGCGGTATTCGGCCTCAGCTTACTCTCTGTTCGCAGATGCAAGCCAGAGGTGCTGGCAATTTCTCTCTCTTGAAATCACAAAAGCAAGATTTTGTGTTTAAACTATAGCAATTCAGTTTTAAATATAGCACCTGTAATAGAGAATTCTCCTGCGTATTTCCACTTGGTGAGGACACTAATTATGCAATTTCGATCACCATGCCAACCACCTCCCCTTTCTCACCAGGTATAAGAGACTTAAAATGCCAGTGCGATGCAAAACCAAATGAAAACAGTTACATCGGCGAGGTTTTTTTGTATTTTAATTGTTCATGTATCTACCTTAAATGTTATGTTGGATGTCTGATAAGAAGGCTATGCTTGAGTCAACGGGACCATAAAGACTGTGCGGGCAGGCGCTGGCGGCAGCGCCGGGGCTGGGATGGTGGGAACACCCCAGCAGACAGCCAGGGAGAGTTTCTGAACAATTTTAAAATACATCAACTCTGCAAGAAGTGTATGATAACATATATGGTGTCACCCCTCTCGTGGTATTCCCTTTTTAAATTTGCTGTAAATAGCGTTGACCTGTTTCAGCAGCTGTGCTGAACAAGGACCGTGTCCTTTTTGTTTGTTCCTGCAGTTTGTGTGTAGCATTTGACAACCTGCCTGTTTTCTGTCATACCACACCAAATCAAATTGGAACCTTGAAAATATTATTAAATATTAATTACGCTGCAGTACATCCATTAAACAGTGGCAGTGGAACCCAGTGGATCTTCAGCTTACTGCTGGTTTTAATCATTTACTTGGAACTACTGAGATCCGACGAGCAGAGGCTGGACGGCAAAGGGGCTGTTTTTCAGACCGACTCACTTACGGGGCGGTTATACACTGAACAGAAATGCTGATAAAAGTAATCCTCAGTACCTGCGGCTGGAGGGGCTTTGTACCGCGCTGCTTTGTTCCCAGCCGCTTGCTGGTAGGCACTGCGTGAGGCTGTAATGATAAATAGGTTAAATCTTGCATGTGTTTTACTTGATCTTGACATGAAGTCATTCGTTTTACTCTTAAAATGTTAGTTATTACATGCTTGAGTAAGCATTGTATGGATTTGCTCTAAAAGGATTTTATGGCTTTAGGAGTTAGAGCAGTTGCTGAAGTCCTTGCTAGACACGTCGTGT
>NW_010560772.1:0-4140 GCF_000687285.1 Phaethon lepturus | reverse complement strand
TCGTGTAGTTTCTAATACTGTCGTTATCCACGGGCAACCCCTGGGAGACGACTGACTCTTGACGGCGCATTTGGTTTTCCTGTACGGGCCTGGAAAAATACAATTCCCCCTTGACCTGCAGTACAGCACTGGTTGGGGCCAGCTGGAGGGTCACTTGGGAAGAAATCCCATGTTATTCTGTCAGTCTACGGAGTTTGTGTGTCATGGGAGTGGTGGTGTTATAAGTACAAACACTGATAAATCGATATGTATAATGTGTATATACAAACACATGTGGATATACCAATACTTGTAATAATGTGACTATCAATCCCAAATTGTATGAAAGGATTAGAAGCGTATTTGTATTTCTGTAAGCTGTTGATGCCTTTGCCAGCGGCTGTTACAAACCAAGGATTTGCGGTGGTGTGGCAGAGCTCCACGGGCAGCCTTACCCCGGGTCACAGGCTGACTTGGGCTGGACGGACGTTTTGGTGACGCCGGTGCGGGTGCTGCACAGGAGGAGGAGGAGGGGGCCAAGCAAAGCGGCACAGGTGTGAGCATCCCCACCTCTGTCCCCACCTCCATTCCTGGCGCCGAGGATCGTCCTGCGTTTCCCCTCCTTTCTCCCTGTCTGCTCCTGCGCGGCGCTGTGCCCTGTGAGTTGCTGGTGATGACAGGGCTCGGGCTCGGCCGGGCCAGAGCAGAAGGTGCTGCCATGCCATGCCATGCCATGCCATGCCATGCCATGCCACTTGCCCGCCCATCCCAGGCCAGGCCATGCCATCCCATGCCATGCCATGCCATGCCATGCCATGCCATGCCATCCCACTGGCTGGGGGAGAGGCTGGGGCGAGTGCCGGAGTGCATCCTCTGCCTTGGTCCCCGTGCGGCAGCTGGCAGGGGGGCTGAGCCCCCCCAGCAAAGCCATGGGCACCCCCGGCAGACTTCAGAAACAGCGGGGTGGGTTCACCACTGTGCTGTTTTCTTTCCTTCTGGGTTCACTGGGTCCACTTACTGTTTTCTTTTTTCTTGCTTGTTTTTTAAGCCTGTTGAGTTTCATGGCGATATGATGGCTCCTCTGCGTTTCTTCCCATACAGGTGCCATTAGCAGTGTGAGCCAAAGTGATAAATTAGGGGGTTTGAGAGTTTTATCTACAGGGTACGCACAAGAAGATGTCATTAAGTGGTCACATTGGTGTGTTCTATGGCTACACTGGATACAAAAAGATGCACAAAGATAATTAAAAAGTATAGAAATTGTAGCTGAATCAATTTGATTATTATAACCAAGCTCACATCATGCCAAAGAAGTGTGACAAAGCATCTTATGGAATTCAGACGAGTCGGATTTCTCCTTTTGTAAAGGCCAGGCAGGTGCCTGCAGGAGACACAGGCCACCGGCGCCGTCGGGGCGGGGGAGCAGCACGGGGGGCCCGGGAGGAGCCACAGGCCACCGGCGCGGTCGGGGCGGGGAAGCAGCACGGTGCAGCCCGAGCGGGCCCTGGGGCTGCTGCTGTTGGGGCACCCCGGCTAGGTCCTGTCGCTGTCTGTGAGACTGAGCTGGGAAATGCTTGTTTTGTACCTATTTCAGTAGTGCAGGTTTTGGCAAAGAACTCCCAAAGTGACCAGGAATAACTGAAAACGGCCTATTCTTTTTTTTTCTCCTCCTTTCTGCAATAATAGCCCTAAAATCACAGAAAGAAATGCATGTTAAAGATACAAATCAGCGAAGGGTTTTTGGAAATAATTCTGCTTAGCCGCTGGTGACTTGATTTAGCTGAATAAATCAAAATGATGCGTTGCCATAGCTGCAGCACAGCATATACATTGCAGTTGGGCTTGTCACAGGTGGAGAGAAGTCGTCCCCTGGACCAGTGGCCGTGGTGAAGGGCGAAGCTGGAAGGAGCACGCTTGCAGGCAGCGTGGCCGGGCTGAGCTGGGCGCGTGAGGGGTGGTGGTGGCCACCCGCCGCCCCCACCATGCTCGCTGGCTCCCTCCTCCTCCTCAGCCCCGAGGAAGGCAGCTCTGTGCCAGGAGGGGCTCCGTTTCGGCTGCAGAGGCTGCTGCAGAGCGGGGTGCCTGCCCCGGAGGGTGATCCCCGGGCGGACAGAGGGGATGTGGCAGGACAGCCCCGGGTTTAGGTCTTGGTGAAACAGCACCTTAAACCAAGCTGAAACAGCTCGAACCAAAGTTAACTCTTTTCCAGGGCATGGCTGAGCTTTGATTGGTATTCCTGGACACAGGACTTAACTAAATGTACTCCAAGTATCTGCTCAATGTTTACAACGCTTTAAAAGCAGAAATTATTTGCTTGCTTTCTACCACAGGACCTTTAACAAGTTTAAGTTTATAGTCAGAAATGACATAGCTGCATTTACTTGCACCAGGTTTCTGAGGCACTGCCCAGAGCTGGGTGGGGACGGGGATGGGGTGGTCCCGGCGTGCTGCCAGGGAAATTCCTGCTCTCTGGGGACTTTAACACTAAAGCCTGCTGTTAAATGGAGGAAGGTAAAGACCAGTAAAAGCAAAATCACGCTGAGCCTTGCTGACATTCTGAATTGGCTGGTTTGGGGCTTTGCAGAGGAGATGGGTCGAAACACAAGCAAGGAAAAGCGTTGGCGCCGATGGCACGGTGTGCGTGCCATTGCTGTGCTGGTGTCACCGCCGGCTGCGAGGTCCCTCTGCTCTGGTGATGTTGTCTCACTCCCTACTACAAATCCGCTCCGTGAGACCCATATTTAAGGGCTGTATAAATGCATATTTCAGCTACCTAATAAAACCCAGGGCATTTTCTGTTGCTGTTAAAAATATTTTCTGCTTTTCTTTGCTAACACTTGGCAGCTACTGCAGGCCAACAGAAAACCTTAAGGAAAGACAAATTCAAGCTGAACTGAAGGCTCTGGAAAGTTATCCCAATGGTTTTTATCCCTTTATTTTATTGTTGCTATTAGTTAAAAGTGTATTCTCCGTGAGAACTTCATTAACTTTAGTGCTGACAGAAATCTGTGCCTGGCGGTGTGGCAGCGCGGGGCCGTTGCTGCTGGGTGCTGCTTGGGATTTATTTCATCTTCCCTGCTGCAAGGCGTGTGTGCCCCCAGACCCCCCGGCACCGTCCACGGGGCTGATGGCAGCTGTGTCTGGGGGCTCTGCCCAAAAATCAACAGGCAGTGGGTCAGGCACTGGTGTGTGTGTTGTGAAATGGCGAGGGAGAGACGAGGTCCGGATTTTTTATTGCTGCTTTTTCCATTCCGGCTTCCTGAATGTGTGGCCCTTCAGGACATGGTTTAGTGGGCATGGTGGTGTTGGGTTAATGGTTGGACTTGATGATCTTGAAGGTCCTTTCCAACCTTAACGATTCTGTGATTCTGTGAATTCCAGCAGTGACACCATCCTAGCTCCCGCCGGGGCCCGTGACACCTCCTGGAGGGCTCGTACGGGGCAGCGACCCGAGAGTGAAACATGTGGTCTGTAACACCTCGGTGTTTTGAAGAGGTTGATTTATGTAAATGCTAAGGAAGTCATTACCCTGATTATTATTATTATTGTTGTTGTTATTACATGGTGAAATGTAATCTAACTGGGTACATAACGCAGGTGTAAAAACAAATTGACATTTGTTGGCATGTTAATGAAGCAAACATGCTGCAGTTAATTAGGAAGGGGAGCAGCCATCTGAGTGGCACCTCGCAGTGGTTCCCTGTAGTTGTTTCTTTTTTTCTGCTTAAAGTGATTCGCTTAAGCAGTGTAAAATTCGTGATTTACTAGTGTCAGTTATTTTGGCTGATGAGTTGCCGAGGTGAGGTGGGGGCAGTCGGATGTCGTTTGCCCGGCTGGCAGCAGCACCACGAGCTTGTCTCGGCACGCGTGCGGCAAGGACGTGGCTGCTGTCCTGGTGACAGCTGGTGCCACGGCCGTGCACTGACCGCTCGGTCCCGCGCCCCTCAGCGTCGGTGTTTTACGAAGGAGATACTCAGCTGTGACTGGCCGGTGCGTGTTTCTGTGAAATCCTTTGTTTAATAGGAAATTCGGCAGTTGTCAATATTTATTCTCATTCGCTGCTGTTTAATCAACCCCTTATACCGCGTTTCCTGCTGCCTCCTCTCTGCGGGCAAGGACCGCTGTGGGTGTCATGGCCGCGGCGGGGGCTGCCGCGGGGCC
>NW_010560771.1:0-10127 GCF_000687285.1 Phaethon lepturus | reverse complement strand
CACTCCTCTCTCCGGCTGCAGTTGCTGTTGCACCATTTCCCCCCCTCCTTTTTAACTCCGTTCCCCCACAGGCGCTGCCACCATCACTGATGGGCTCGGCCTTGGCCAGCGGTGGGTCCATCTTGGAGCCGGTGGCCTTGGGTCTGTGGGACACAGGGGAAGCTTCTGGCAGCTTCTCACAGAAGCCTCCCCTGCAGCCCTCTGCCACTACCAAAACCTTGGCACACAAAGGTAATACATATTGTTTGGGTTGTAACCAGCACAGCTCCTCTGTTCAAAGGAGCTGCAAATGTGCATTTAAAAGGTTGCGTTTGCTTTTTGCACCACTGTTGCTAGAGAGGATTGTAGTTGTTGACTGATTATTTTGTATCCTTCAAAAATACAATTAATTCACTGAAGCATTGCAAAGAACATATGGAACGGAAAAAGTAAAATGGAATTCAAAGATAAGGAGTTACTCAACAGGTGGACAAGAGATAATTGACTTCATGGAACAGCACAGGCACAGACTGATGAGAGGTTAAGTTAGTTGAGGTGAGAGAAGACTAAAACATGATATGGGCTATATGAAATTTAGAGAAAGGTGAACAGACAACAAAAAGTAAGAGAAACCTTCAAGTAAGCACACAGTTGAGAAGTAGGGAAAAGATGACAGTGGTATGAGGTTTTGTAACATTTCTAGAAGTGGCAATGCATGTGGAAGCAGATGCCAAGAGTGGTGTCAGGGCATGATGCTTCAGCAAAATTACGTTCGGACTAACACAAGGACAAGAGAGGAAAAAGTGTGATCCAAATCCTTGTAGCCAAAGAGAGATTTCAACCTTAGTATTCAGAGGAGGTTCATTTTGTGCAGATTGAATCAAAGGGACTCAAGAAGGGAACCGGCTAAAAAATTGAACAGATTGTGAAAAATGTAGATGACATCAGTTTGCATCAAGGTCATGTCCAGTGTTGAGGCTAACAATGAAATGACTCAAAGGTTTAAATAACCAACCAAAGGGTCAAAGGGGGATCTATTTGGCACCATGGAAATAAAGACCACAAAAAGACTTAGCCTCTAATGGACATTACAAAGGAGGTACTAGAGAGTCTTAAATAGTAAATTAAAGATTACTTGCTCCAAGTAATCCAGAAAAAGTTGAATGGAGCAAGAAGTGATGAGCAGGGATTTCAGGTTTAGATTTACTTCAACCCCCTGCTCCATACACATACTCACATGCACATCCCAACTTGGACAAAAGCTGAAGATCAGAGATACGTTGATTTGTTGTCCTCATTACTAGCTGAAGTACCAGGGATGAGCATGAGAACAAATGCCTGGGCAGCTTCTACTGCCAGCCAGGAAATGGAGCAGGTAACCTCTCTTCCTCCTCGTGTACATCATTTATTTCCTAGATGTGACTTAAACACCCACCACCACACACACACTTTGTCCTGCTCACTAGAGACACAAATGACCAGAAGAGTTTCTACATCCCCTGCTTCCCTCACACATACCAGTGGCTTAGTTTCCCCCCTTAAGGCTGTACACGTGCTCTGCTGAGCAAACAGAGCAACCTGAATGCATCATTAACTTCCGAGTGTGCTGAAAGTAACTTATTGAGTAAAGTGTTTGAATAATGCTATTGTTGTTGAATATATTAATCAAATAATCATTTCTGTCGTTCAGTGAGGTCTACAGAAAGTTGGCTGATGTGCATTGAGTAATACATCAGTTGAAAAGCATAGTTGCTCAGGGAGTTAGTTCACCCAGATTTCAATCAATCAGCTCTGCTAATTTAATTACTTTGAAAGCAGAAAAGGTATCTTTGTGCACAGGAAAATGGGGGGGGGAAAGGTAAGAAAATGCAAGAACAAACTGACTAAGTAGAGAGGAAGTGGGGAAAGCTTCCAAAGTGTTAGGGGCACAAAAAGGGCGGGCAGCTTGGCGAGCAGGCAAATTACAGTAAGAAGGTGCAGTATTGCGAGAAATGGAGGTGGAACAGTGAGAAATTACAGAAATTACGAGCCTGGGAACAGTGGATCTATGAATTCTGTACAAGCAAGCTGAATTACCTTCACAGGCTGGGAGACGGAAAAACACTTTCTTTTTCTGATATAAACACTGCTAATGGGAGTATTATTCTGCACCTACAACTTACCCTTTTTTTTTTTTTGATGGGAAGAATGAGAACTGTAAATAGTGGCAAAGATAATAAAGCAGAGAGCAGAAGTAGAGAATCACAGAGGAGGATATAGGATCATAAAAAAGCAGAGCTGGTAGTAATCTTGAGAGTTCATCTTCTCAATTTTTTTTACAATTTAATCAAAACATCATTGAAGCGCTTTATTTTTAAACACCAAGGATCGTGTCAGTGTTATGAGGAAAAGGAAAAAAATGCGTTGGCACAATGGTTTCCATAAATGACCGAACAAATAACGACACTTAACTTCAGATGTTCATTTAGTAACTGCATTTTCCTCTTATTTTCTTTGTTGCTGATATAAGGAAGTCTGCATCTGTTTTATGGTTGCTGAGCCTTTGTGCTTGTTTCATGTACTACCCACTGACAGAGGTATAAGGTCCACAGGCTGAGGAACACTTACTTGCTTCATTCTCTGGCCCTAAGAGGGCTTCCTTGTGTATATACTGTTCCTGACAGATGTTTTTTCAGTCTGCTCTTAAATTGATGGAAGCTGCACTAGCCCCCCAGCCCAGTGTGGTGCATCTATTCCAGTGCTCCGCTGCAGAAGAAGAGGGAGCAGGAAAGCTCCTGAGAGCAGTAAGGTACAGTATAAAAAGTCACCCTACTAAGCTGCACATGCACCAGCTATTCAAACTGTCACAATCTGTGATAGGAGCAGAAAAACTATTGCTACAAGCCACTAACCTTGCAATGCCTTTGTTTCTTGTTCAATGGTGAGAGTGTAAATGTAAGATTTCCAGGTCCTTATGAAAGAGCCAACGAAAGAAAACAGAGAGGTTAATTTTTATAACCTTATAATTAACCTTGCTTTGTTCAGAGAACCCGTCTCTTATCATAAAATGAATAAAGCTGTAACATTAACCTAGTATTGATACTCATTGCTTTTTAAGGCTCTTCAGAAACAAGCCAAGTAAGGTTTGACAACCCACGAGAAAACACAGCCCTCCTGGTCTGTGTGCTGGCCACGTTGTTCACTTCTGCCACGACTGCAGTGGAGCCTGTGGTTCTCAGGCTGACGTGAGCCAAAAGTTTCCCCCTTATTTCATCCTTCAGATGCTTCCAGTGGAAGTGAAGACCCCTGCATGGTGGATGTAAATGTACTGGCAATAGCTTGCTCTTCTCTCACAGATCATCAAAAAGTAACCTATAGACACTTTAGATTAAACTTCATTGGTATAAACTCTTCATTAATGTGTAGTAAGAAATAGAGTCCTCGCCTCAAAGCATCAACAGTCTAGACAGAGAAAGCACATTCTGTGGAGGAGGAGTTGTCCACCAGAGAGGTGATGTGGTTTCTCCAGCATCACCCAACACATCAGAGGCAGAGCTAAGAAAAGAGCCATGGTTTCTCACAGCCCAGTCCCTTGCTTTCATCTTCCTTAGCCTGCTGATTCTAACCTCCCACTATTTCATGCCTATTATTAACTTTTATACCCTCAGAGCAAGTAATAAGCCCTTTGGCACATTGGGGCACATGATATTAAAAATAGAATTCCACATACAATTAAATAGTGCTTAAAATATACATGTGGTGTGTAAAAACATCAGCCTAGGTATTTATTTGCCAACCACCTACAGGAAGGAAAAGACTAGGTGGAAGAGGGCTCAGCTGGTCATTTAGCACTAGACCGAAGCTGGCTGATTTGGCTTTTACACCTGACTTTCACATAGGCTTCTGCAGCGCCTTGGGACAAATCTCCTTCCTCTCTGGGCTTCAGGACCTTAGCTGGCCAACATTGACTTCTCTGAAAACATCACTTCTAAAATACATCTTCAGTAGGCTTCCTAACCTTAAGCATGCTTGGCATTCTTTGTTATAGTCAGTGGTGGCAAAATTCCATCTTGTTTTGTATTTAGGGAAACCGCAAACACCACTTAACAGCCCAGCAGCTGCTGAGTGTGATGCTTTGCCAGCTGCTAATTGCTGTGGTCTCTCCTCTGCAGCAATGAATGGGTTTTGAGAGAGGACAGACACAGTTCACTGTTTTCTTTGTTACTTTGGTAAACTGTATAATTAAAAAAAATTAAACTCAGAAGTAGCCAAAATTACTTAATTTTTTTGGAAGTCGTGATATCTACATTTCGCCCACACACCTACTACTGCATTTCTCATCATCTTCATGCCAACAGATAACCCATCTCTCCCTCTGCAGCAAACGATCTTCAGCATTAGTAAGTATTATTGCTTCATTCAGGCTCCTGTTGTAATGCTTTGGACAGCTCTTAAAAAAAATGAATTGACAAAGTCAGAAGACTTCCACTTGAACAAGCGATCGTCAATGGCCACATCACAAGTTTGTAACTCTTCAGTAGTTATAAAGTACTGCAGTAGTGCAATGAAAACAGGATTGTATCTGTGGTTTATGCTGGCTGATGGGACACTTTCATGACGCTATTATCAAGACTGCCTGACATTAGAAAAATGTCATTAGGTAAAACTATATTTTATAGAAATAATTTATAGAAAGAAACTCTAACTTACCTGCCTGTTGGTAAATGATCACAGCTGAACCCCAGCTTTCTAGTGGCATTAACAATCAACGATTCATTTCCAAGAAAGGGACTTCCTGCTTTAAGCCTTGAAAATGGAAACTGCTTGTCTCCTAGGTAGTATAAACAAGTGAAACCTGATCATCTCTTCCGGCACACTGTTCAGACCAGAACCATAATGTGTATCCTGTCATCAGAAAGATACAAGGAAACAGCCCTGCCCAGAAGGACTTGGGGCTACTGGTGGATGTAAAGCTGGACATGAGCTGGCAATGTGTGCTTGCAGCCCAGAAGCCAACCGTATCCTGGGCTGCACCCACAGCAGCGTGGCCAGCAGGTCGAGGGAGGTGATTCTTCCCCTCTGCTTCACTCTGGTGAGACCCACCTGGAGTCCTGCATCCAGCTCTGGAGCCCTCAGCACAGGAAAGACATGGACCTGGGGCATCTACCACCTCTCTGGGCAACCTGTGCCAGTGTTTCACCATCCTCAGTGTGAAAAATTTCTTCCTTATTAGTCTAAACCTACCCTCCTTTAGTTTAAAACCATTACCCCTTGTCCTATCACAACAGGCCCTGATAAAAAGTCTGTCCCCATCTTTCTTTGAAGCCCCCTGTAAGTACTGAAAGGCTGCAATAAGGTCTCCCCAGAGCCTTCTCTTCTCCAGGCTGAACAACCCCAACTGACTCAGCCTGTCCTCACAGGAGAGGTGTTCCATCCCTCTGATCATTTTTGTGGCCGCCTCTGGACCCGCTCCAACAGGTCCATGTCTTTCCTGTGCTGAGGGCTCCAGAAGAAACAGCAGCCAGCTGCTGGAAGCAGTGATGCAAAAGAAGCAGAAAGCCTGAACTCCTGACCTGTTAAATTAATTCTTCACAGTAGAATTCATTCGTAGTATAATTTGTTTAGCTTAAACTTACTGTGGCTTTTATCTGGGAATTATAAGTGAATGTTCAGTAGTTTTACAGAGAGGAGGGTATCACACATCCTAACACACATGCCTGACCAGGAGCTTGGTACTGTCCCAGAGAAGCTGATGCCTCCCGAGGGTGATGACTTAAGGTGCCAGAGCTGGGAGCTGGACTGCAGGTAGCGCAGAGCCTCCCAGCCGCCTGCCAGGTGAGTGCCCTCCTCCCGGCACCGCTGCTGAACGCCCGACAAAAGCCACGGCAGGCTGAATAATGTTCAGTTCCCATCAGTGATTCAAAGACCAAAACCACTGTTGGAATATTGTAATTAGCTATAGTACTGAGAAAGCTAAAATTTAACTTTAAATCTAAATTTTATTATGGCATTAAAGGCATCTGAGCTGTCCTATAGAGACGGAAAAGAAAAATGCTTCAGCAACCCATTTTTTTGTTAATTGGAACTGTGTGGTTACAAACCCATCATTTAAATGTCAAAGTTATTTAAGCATCTTTATGACACCCACAGTTATATCCCCATCGTATCCGGTATATAAACGTTAGATGCTGCCACTCTCTACTGTATTTTGTTACATGGTGGTATTTATATATGAAAAGACAACTGTAAGGTGCAGAAAATCTGAAGAGCTCCAGACTACAGTGTCAGAGTCCCTCACTACAGAGTTTGCTCTGTTAAACCTGCGATAATTCCTACCCCCCTCCCAGAGTCTTCCAAGGAGCTGTGTGCCCTGCCTGAGATCTGAAGGGTGCCTAGATCAGAGGGCACTAGCTGAAGGATTTTAATTTATCACAGCTTCAGCTGATTGACAACCCTGGTGTTGCAGGCAGAGGTTAGTTCCTGGTCTGTGCCCCCACTTCCAGCTACCTCCCCAACTGCATCGCTCTGCTTACAGCAGTGTCTCACCCATCCCACTGAAAAATAAACTTTGTTCTTCTTTTTTCTTTACTGGCAATGTTCATTTTCACCTAGACCAAGGAGCAAAATCAGCTTACTCCAAGGCTAAGAAATGCTGAATCCTCATGCAAGGAAGGCCACAGCAATCGCAAGTGAAAACAGGTCTCCCCTTGCCCTCCATTTTGGAGATGCAGTCTTAGATTAGCTCAAGTGTGTTTTTAAACCCCACTCTAAGGTATCTGGCTGTGTATTGCTGTAGTGAGCAAATTCAGTGCTGCACTCGTTTCTCTGCTTTTCCTTTTCACCAGAAACTGGCTTTTTCTTTCCAGAGGGGATGCTTTGGGTTTTGATATTATTCTGTTCCCAGTCAGAAACAATTTGCCCACTCATTAATGCAAGTAGAACCAAACAAAGCACCTTCTCCCTTCCACATTGAATTCAGTTAAAAAGATTTATAAGCTTGATCAGTATTTGAAGAATAACAATTGCTTTAATCTTTGCTGGCAAGCACGGCTGGGTGATTTGTTTGTCCCTGTCTCTCAGAGACACAGTTGGCTAACAAGTGTTACAGAAGACATACACATAATGCTATGAAACATAGAAGAGTCACTCTAACAGATTTTTGTTTTTAAAATGCATATTGCCTTAAAGCTTTTTGGATTGTCAGTGGTAGGGTCCCAACCACTGCATGCTGCTGCCTGAAAACTCTGCTTTCTTTCAATGGGAAGGATACAAACAAGTGATAAGAGCTGAAAAGCAGCATAAAGGCTCTTGAGACCAACATAAGCTGAGCAACAACTGCACAGAAAACTCTCAGTGCCACCCTTGTCCAGCTGGAGATCTGTTTGTTTCTTCTTCTGCATTTATGTCCTTAATATGACAATACTGTTTCACATGCCTCAGTGCAATAATTGTTCCCCTCGCCATTAGCTGTGAGTAAGGTGGAGGAAGTACTTGTAATTCCTAATTTTTTGCTTTCCCTTCTCCTCCAGACTTGTTCAGGACAAAAAAAAGCCCCAACTGTTAACTCAAATTAAAATATCATGAAACTCACAGTGTATAAAGCATTCTAGAAATCAGGCAAAACAGAAATGCAAATACACACTAGACATTCACGTATGAAAACTCTAACAAACACGTGATGGAAGTTGCCCCTCTCACCACAAGTCATACCAGTGCTGAACAAAAGAATTTTTTGTGTCCCCAACAGCTCTGTAACTGTGTGTCTCTAAAGCAGGAGTAAGTTTATCGATAGCTCGAAGCATCACATCTTTATTTTGAAGACAACGTGAAGCTCTGTTCCTTTGTGGTACTTGAAATAAGCAGGAACTGTGAGGTGAATCAACAAAGGCGCGGAGGCATGCTGCTGCTCCCCAGACTTCGTTAGGCTGCCTGTTGCATCCTAACGACATCTGTGGGACACAGCATCAGATTTGCTCTGTTCCCTACAGAGGCTCTTCTGCAGCTCAAACGATAAGGGGATGTGAGTCTTAAGAAAAGCAGAAACTGCTATTAAATTCTGAATGGCCACAGCAGACAGCACAATACCAAATGCAGAATCCCAAAGGAATTTATTTAAAGGTAAAATAAATCTCAGTAACAGCCTTTGGTTTGGAAAAGGAAGGTTTTTGTGTGGCTACTTTTCAGGAGAGATACTCAGATATTAAGAGGATGGGTGACTCAGAAATACCACAGATGTTTACAGTTCTACCCTTTATAGAGTCTCTTCTATAAAAAGATGCCAGACAACTTTATAAGCCTTGATGGATTGAGCATTTCAACATCCTGTTGGGTCAGATGATAGCGACACAATATTCACATTAAAGATAAAATAAGACTCTTGCCCACAGTCATAAAGCAAAACTAGGAGCAGCAAGCAGTCCAAGCTTTTCTTCACTGCAGAGTTAATCTGGTTAGTTGGCACCTGCTCAGCGCACACCAAGTACCAGCACTCACATCAAAACCCAGTCTCGTTCTTAAGTCCCTCTCTGCTTCTTCTCTTTCTCTGCATAAAGCCTTATCCCACAGCTCTTCGTACAGTGAATATTTTCTCTCTAGCTGATGGTGCTCTTTGTACTGTGGATTTCTTCCCGTGTCAATGATGTCTGGGATTTACCTGCCCTTTGTAAGAAAGATGGAAAGTACTAGAGAACTAGCAGCAGTCTAACAATCCTTGCCACCATTATCAGGCAAATGTGTTCTGGCATAAACCCATCCTACCACGATCCATAAAATACTGTCATGACCCTGGCTGACTTGGGGTCAGAAGTTTTATCTGCCTGGATGGGGTCAGTTAACGACAGTAACTGTTGGGAAAGAGGTACACATGCTGATAAACTGGTGCACTTCTCAGTGCGGTGGTGTAAATGTTTTGCATTCCCATATACAATGTGTCAATTATTTGGGCACTGTATGCAGAACTTCCCATACAGTATTGTAAAAACTCCCCCTTGCCTCAAGAAAACCAAGCTATCTTCCCAAAAACCAAGGCTCATGCAAAAACCTTGTATCGGCTTCTTTCAGTTACACAAACATCCAAACCAGAGCAGGAACTTTTGCTCAGAAGTGACTTTGTTTCTGCTCAATGGTTTCCAAACAAAATCAGCTGTGTGGCATATGCTGCCAAAACAATAGCTACCAGATTAGCAGACGCGATGTTGTGAATTACATGTTGAAACAAAACCCAGACATACCACTCAATCCTCTCTTGACACCAAAATTTATTTCCGTACTATTTTTCTCACCTCATGATATTTACATACAGCAAAGAAATTCTTTAGATACTCCACCTGGATTTAGAAGGGACAAGTTAACCTGCAATATCTTATTGCTCTGCCATCTTTCCAAAAAAAAAAAAAGCAGTTTGATTACTGCAAAAGAAAACATGGAGCAAGTGGTTCTGAGAGCCTGCATACCTCTTCATTTATGTTTGTCCCCCTCTGCCTCCATGGCTGCAATAACCAGATACTCCACCGAAGCCCTCTCGCACACCCTCCAGATGCAGAAAAGCATGAGCTGGGGTTAGTGAGTCCAGAACTACGTTTGTACTAATCTGCCAGCTGTAATAATAATATTACTCATCGCATATTACCTCCTGTTACCTAGAGGAGCGCTAATCTGGGTCTCTCCCTACCCCCCAGGTATTGTTTTTTCCAAAGTTTGAAGTTTCTACTGTTCCTTCTAACGTGGCTGAAACTGCTCAATGGCATCGAAATCAGCAGAGACTGACAGCAGGTGGATGCGACCGCATGGGCTTCATTTCCTCTGGACTCTAGGTAATTTTATTAATTTTACTGATTATAAATAATAGAAAACAAAACACCGCCACAAAGCAGCATTTACGTGACCAGGAGTTTCCAGACGCCTGAAATCTTGAATTCAGATCTAAATACCAGGAATTGGATGCTTAAATCGCAGCGTATTTTTCTGCTCAAACGACCGCACTTCCGGAGACCCATCTCCGCATGAAACACCCCTTCCCGATCATCGTCCCGGCACTTGGGATCGGCAGAGGGGGGAATCTCACCGCTTCTCTTTGTCCATTTCCCACATTTAAAATATAATTGCTTCTCGCCCGACTACCAAGATTTGCACCAGCTGGACGAATCTCGTACAGCTCTCGGGGATTTTAC
>NW_010560770.1:0-5135 GCF_000687285.1 Phaethon lepturus | reverse complement strand
TCTCCAGGTGCACCAGGCGGACAGCGAGCGGGCACCCGGCACCTAGCGGGCACCCAACACCCAACGCGCACCCAGCACCCAGCGCCCAGGGCCGAGCGAACCGGCGGACCTGCCCCTTGATTGCTGAGGACGGCTCCATGATGCCTGTAGGTTTGCAGAGAGCAAGCGGGTCTGGGGTCAGTTACACCGACTCCCAAGGACCAGGAAGCAGCTTCCCAGGGAAAATACACGCCCGCATAAATAGAGAGGCAAATAATTATAAATTACTAATTAACTGAGCAGAAGTAAAAACAGAAAGCAGAAGCAGGACTGAAAGACAGAAGGAAAAGAAAAGTGTCTGAGCTTTTTTGTAGATGTGGAGGTTTGCATTTTGTGTCTAAATATATAGGGAAGAAATTTAAATACATACTTAGAAAAAAAACCAAATGGGAAATGCAAAAAGAATCATGAGCTTTTGTGAGGAAGCCACTGAAGAGACAGAGCTATTAATGCACAAATCCAAATATCAACTTTTGTTTCTTCAACACTAAAAAAAAAATAAATCATTTAGTACAGAGTGAAAGTAAACTTTTGGGAAAGCACTCGAGGGCAGTGCTGGGAATTGCTTACCCTGTTATTTTTGCTCCAGTCGCTGGGCAGTATAAGTGAGGTAGTTATTAGAAGTGTTATTTATTCCAAGAAACATTACATTCCTTTCTTCTCACCACTACCCTGCTTATAGTCAGGTGTATTTATTGAAATGTGCCCTGAGCTGCACCACCACGAGCCTCCCAGCACCATCCGCTCAGCCAGCGGCAGAAGGATGAGTGCAGTAAGACACCCTTCCTCCCCATAGAATCATAGAACAGTTTGGGTTGGAAGGGACCTTTGAAGGCCGTCTAGTCCAACCCCCTGCAATGAGCAGGAACATCCTCGTCTAGATCAGGTTGCTCAGAGCCCCGTCCAACCTGACCTGGAACGTTTCCAGGGATGGGGCATCTACCACCTCTCTGGGCAACCTGGGCCAGTGTTTCACCGCCCTCAATGTGAAAAAGTTCTTCCTTAGATCTAGTCTAAATCTACCCTCTTTAGTTTAAAACCGTTACCCCTTGTCCTATTGCTACAGGCCCTGATAAAACATCTGTCCCCATCTTTCTTATAAGCCCCTTTAAGTACTGGAAGGCTGCAATAAGGTTTCCTTGGAGCCTTCCCTTCTCCAGGCTGAACAACCCCAACTCTCTCAGCCTGTCCTCACAGGAGAGGAGTTCCATCCCTCTGGTCATTTTTGTGGCCTCCTCTGGACGTGCTCCAACAGGTCCATGTCTTTCCCGTGCTGAGGGCTCCAGAGCTGGACGCAGGACTCCAGGTGGGGTCTCACCAGAGCAGAGGGGCAGAATCACCTCCCTTGACCTGCTGGCCACACTGCTTCGGATGCAGCCCAGGATACGGTTGGCCTTCTGGGCTGTGAGCAGGCATTGCCATCTCTTCATTCTTCTTATTAAGGGAAAACTGGAAAAAAGGATAGGCCTCATGGCATAACCTGAAAGCCAACAGCTGCCAGTGACAGATCTCCCTTGGGCTCAGATACAGAAAATGGTTCCTAGTCCCTTCATAGAGGGATATCCTATCCTGCTAAACAGTGAAGCTAGTGGCGGATGAAATTGGGGCAAGGAGGTAAGTAGAAAATGGCTTGTCAGAGAAGCAGGATCTCACTTACAGAGCTCCTGAACTGAAAACGCAGCCTTTAACTTTCTTCCAAAAGGCTAGATGGAAAACAAGTCTAAATATGCTTTCTTTGCTTAACATCACAAGGTACTTTCTGTACCGTGCTCTCTCAAGTTTCTGGATGAAAGAAAATTCAGCAGGCAACTTATCACCAAATTAAAGTCACCGCCATCAAAATCATTCTGGATCCAAAAGAGCCGAATAAATTTGATTTTACTTGTAGAAATGTATTTTGAGCAATGATAAAGAGCCTGGACCAGCTGCTTCTTAGCTCTTATGTAGGCAACACCTGCATGGATTTCAGTTGCGGGCTGGCTGGGCGAGGGCTGGCCGGGGGAACTGCAGTGCCATGAGCCGAGCTGGAGACGGAGGGGCTGGTGCTTGGGGATCACACGGCATTTCTCAGCCCGGGATGCTCCAGAGCCCCTGGAGGCACCGCAGCCAGGCATGTGCCGCCTTTTTTCCAGCCTGGTGAGGAGGCAACGGGAGTGATACTCTACAGAGAAGGTTCAGACAATGTGATTTAAAAAAAGGAAATAAAGCAAAAATCCCTCTGTGATTTTGTGTCTCTGAGCACGATGGGTGGTGGGGCTGGAAGTATGGAAACACAGGCACAGACAGACTTTATTAGTTTCATAAACTACAATGACTAGTATATTTTTACACTCTATCACTCTAACTAGCCTTTAGTGAGACGGGGTCTTTGGCCACTGCTATTTCTGAGGGGGATTTTCTTGTCCTTATGCTTGCGCTGCCTACCAGGCACGTGGCGGCTGTGCTGTTTAACCCTCCTTCCCCTCGTTTTTATCCCCCATTCCCACACAACGCATAGGCAGTGTTGTACGGCATTTCTCCCCTCCCCCAAACTTTCCCTCTTTCAGTTGGTGTCACCACAAAGGAATAGATTATTATTATTTAATCCTTTCAATAATCTGATTTTTCCAAGCCTATTTATATCCCTGAGATGACGCTGGGGTTTAAAGTGATACAAATACCTGAGCCTAAGCACTGGACCTGTCCATACTAGCCTACCCAAGTTTTGACCCTCCAGAATAAAGTGTAACTCGAAAGATTATGTGATAAATCCCTTCCCAAGTGTTAGTAGTGCTAGACTGGTCCTTGGTCCCTCTTGGTGATGTACAATACTTTTCATGTTACAGGTTTACTCTGCGTTACACTGGTAACAAGCTGAGGTCCCAAAATAAGTTTTAAAGCTCGTATAAATGTAGAATTTCTTTTCCCTTTGTGGATTTTTAATAACATTCTGGTGTCTGGAAATGATCAAGAAGTAAAGCTTTCACAGCAATGTAAGAAGTATAAACCCATTCTAGTTTGTTATTTCATCCAGCAACTTGAGAACTTTTTTTATTTTCCTGGGCTTTAAGGTGATCAGCCAATGTTTTCTCCCATCCTCAATCTCCTTAAGAAGCTTATTAATGTTTTACATTCAAAATAAAGACAAACCAACCTGAAAACAAAGCCATTCTTAGGCTGCATATTCTAAATGTGCTTGCTGGACTATTTCCACTATTTGTAACCAATTCATTTTAATATTGCTCCTGCTTCTTGCTAGATCTGCAGAACTTCAGTTCACACATAGCCAAGGAGTAGTTCAACCAGCAGTCAGCAGGTTTTTATTCTTCCCCCCCCACACTTTTATAATTCAATGCAATGACTTGTTTATATAACTGAATCCTTTTGTTTCTCCAAAAGGGACTCGGATATTCCACTGAGCGATGACACCCGTGGTAGGTGATGTTTTGTTTTTTCCAAAGCAAAGACCTCGGTTTTCAGCAGAATTTACATTCCAGTAATAAATATTTAAAGGAATTATAATGGAACTAAAACAAAGAATGTCCCTCTGAAACACACACACACACACACACACACACACACACACACACACACACACATGTGCGCACACACACACAGACTCAATTAGTCTGGGGTCGCTCCAATGCAGATGGTGCCTCTGTTGAAATCCTGAAATATTTTACTTTTTCTGTTAGAAAACTTGGCCACTTTGGATTTTTAATACCCCATAAAAAGCTTATAAAACGCTATTCCTTACTGTCTACGTAGCAGATCACTCAAACATGTCAAAAGCATTTTCTGCAGCAGGATGTGTTTCTGCCCCTAAAACAGTGTAAGAGAATACAAATCATGCTGATTTCTTGCTGTCCTTTCTCAGGTATGAGCTTTAGGATTTTTGATCGTGCCTCTTTTCTCTGCAACAGGCTAAAATAAATAACACAGTATGGCAGTTTTGGAACATACTGGGGCTACACGACTACATTTTGGCTTTAAATGTGTACACTATTATTAAGCAAATGAGATACTGATGTACTTTTCCATTTACAAAGCTTGTATTTGCCCCTGTGGGCATAACACCAGGTGATGTCTTAATTAATGATGGTGAAGATCGTATATATGACATAAACCAAAGAGCCGCTTCTTAAAAGGGAGAAAAAAGAAAATATTCCCACTCCCTTGAGGAAGAAGAATGAACTGATTCCAAAAAGCAGAATAATGAAAACCAAAAGGGAGAACAGCGAAGAATGCGGCATAAATATCAGAGTTACCTGCAAACGTCTCCCTCTGCAAAAGGGACAGTATTTATTCCGCGCAGGCTTTTTGTGTCCCGCGCAGCACTTCGTAGGATAACCTGTCCGCCTTCACATTCGCGTTGAGCCGTGCCCACGTTAGCAGCCCTGCATCGGTGTTATTCACCGGCCGAGCGTAACGCCCGCTGAGGAGGGATCAGGTCCTGCTGGCCCTTCTCGTGCCCCGGACCGCCTTACGTCACCAGCAGCTTCGCCGCGCGGAGGCTGCTGGAGATGGAGGGGCCACCTGTGCAGAACCGACCCACCGAGGCAGCACAGCCCGCTGGCGTCTGACCCGTCCCTCTGCAGACTGGCAAACGAAAAGGCAGTGGGCAGCGCTCTCCTCACCTTCGGGGATCAGGTCCTGCTGGCCCTTCTCGTGCCCCGGACCGCCTTACGTCACCAGCAGCTTCGCCGCGCGGAGGCTGCTGGAGATGGAGGGGCCACCTGTGCAGAACCGCCCCACCGAGGCAGCACAGCCCGCTGGCGTCTGACCCGTCCCTCTGCAGACTGGCAAACGAAAAGGCAGTGGGCAGCGCTCTCCTCACCTTCGTCCGCTGGGTTATTCGCATCCGCGGCCATCGTGTGACAACGTGCGGACGGGTGCTTACCAAGGGAAGGCTGTTGTCTCTGTCTTTCAAAGCTTGAAAGGTGTGGGATGGGTGGGAGCTGCAGAAGGACCTGTGTCTCACAGTCTCGCCAAACAAGCAAGTGAAAGGAAGGACGAAATGGGTGTTGGGGGAAATTGGTCTTGGAGAGAGGCCCTAAGGCAAGAGAGCGGGAGGGGGAGGGCTACATGTCCGTCCTTCCTTCCTTCCTTCCTTCCTT
>NW_010560769.1:0-2122 GCF_000687285.1 Phaethon lepturus | reverse complement strand
TCAGCAGTATGATGCTCATGGGTTTGTGGGCTCTTCACAAAGAGGGAAGCAGGACCCCTGTGACAGGCAGGATTCGTGCAGTGGGATCTGCCTCCTCTCCCTCCCACCACTGCCCCTCACAGCAGGGTAGGGAGGTCTTCTGCCAGCCCTGACGAAGCTGACCCCGAGTGTCGCTGTGCTGCGTCTGAAACCCAGGCTGCGGCACAGACCCCCACCCAGGCGCAGCTAACGGGAGGGGGCGGGGGGCACAGGGATGCCTGAGCTCCCTCTTGGACTGTCAAAAATTGGAGGAGAACTTACGACACAGCCCAAGGATGCGTCTTTGGGCTGGCGAAATCCTGGTGTACCTAACTGGGAGCGGAAAATAGGACAAGTCTGCCCCATCCTTCCCCTTTAGCAGCCTGGGAGCCCACGTGCTCCCCCACCTTCAAATTTCCAGCGCAAATGGAAAAGGCTGAGAACAAGCACTTGTGTCACAGTGCTGGGCAGGGACAGACAAATCAGTCCAAGGTGTGACCAAAAAGATGCGGAGCGAAGCAGGAGAGCCCAAGCCCCGGCAGCTGAGGGGGACGGAGCAGGGCAAGGCACAGGGACAGTGCTGACCTGGTCTCCCCGATCCTCCGCAGCGTCTCATACACCTGCAGGAAAAACTGCCGAGGGATCCCCTGCAGCCCCAGGATGTTCTGTGTGGGAGGACAAAGCCTGGTGACAGCCCGGCACAACCCGAGCTGCCAGGTGCCGTGGAGGGACTGCCAGGAGCACCGGGGCTCAGCCCTGCCCAGGGCCCTGGCACGTGCACGGTGTCGGTGCTGCTGGTGGGAGAGTTCTTCAGCGAGACTCCGTGAAGGCAGCGCTCAGAGATGCTCTGTTTTTTTCCCCATTCCCAGGCCCTGAGATGCCTCCACCCTGTCCTGCACACACAACTGCGCAGCTCCCAGAGGGGGTTTCAGTTTGGGGCCCTTGCCGCAGCCCACGCAGCCCTGCTGTCCCCTGGCATGCTGCCAGGAGCAGCAATGGCCCCGTGCCTGAGCAGCAGCCCCCGCTGCGACCGCAGCCATTAGCCAACACCAGCCCGCTGGTTCCTCATGCCGCCTGACACCATCTCCCGGAGTCTCTGATTTTGGTTAACCACAAAGGAAGCGTTGCAGCTCCAGAAGAGCCGGAGGGCCTCAGGTGCCTGAGAGGCCAACGAGGGACCGACAAACCTGCAAACCCAGCGCGCCTCCCATCCCTGCAAACCCACCGTGCCGAGAATCACCCACCACCTCCCGCAAGTGACCAAATCGAATGTCCTAGTTTCACTGGTGTGCTGAATGCCACCGGCTGGTCACAGGCAGAGGGTGTGTTCGGCTTGGTCTGCTCAGAGCAGAGCACTCAGGGACCCACTAGAGCTTCTGGCAGGGAGACCCATGCCCCCGTTGGGGCTCCTTCCTCTCACACCGAGCACATAGCCCAGCCCGGTACCAAATATCCCGGCTCCACAGAGCAGCCAGCTCTGGGAGAGAGTGGGCAAGGCGTCCAGAGAAGACCAGCAGGCCCTACCTTGACCTGGTTGAAGCTAATGGTGACGGAAGCAGCTGATGTAAACCCCTTAATGACTGGGCAGGAAATGAAGTCCAGAAGGAAACCTGCACGGGACGGGCAGCAGTAAGCACGCTGCTGGCCCCAACGGGGAGCACGGGGTGTTTGCATGCACACAGAGCTGTCACAGCGTTAGCAGGACATCCTCAATGTCTCGGAGAACACAGGAGAAGGGGGGGACAACTACAGGATGTACAGCGATATCCTAAAAATAAAACCATGCATGGCAAGAGCATCTCACCGAGGTGCAGGAGCCCCATGACCAGCTGGATGCAGCCGGAGAGGAAGGCGAGCAGGACGGCATAGACAGGCTCGTGGAAAGCGTAAGAGGAGACAAGCAGCGACATGATGGCTGTGGGACCCAGCGTCACGTCCTTGGCGGTGCCCAGGAAGCAGTAGACAAAGCAGCCCATGAAGGAAGAATACAGGCCATACTGCTCGGGGACAAAAGGAGCACTGGCACCACGCCGGGAGCCGGGCGATGCCAGACACCTCCAGGACGAGGAGGTCGGGGCTGCCCTCAGGTCCCTCCAGGGCCCGC
>NW_010560768.1:5390-6464 GCF_000687285.1 Phaethon lepturus | reverse complement strand
CACAGGGGCTGCGCAAGGGCCCCGCAGAGGGGAGGGGGAGAAGCATGCAAACCTGCAACCAGCAAGTGCCCAGAGAAGGAAAAAAATCCCCAAATCTAGAATTATCTGCCTGCCAATGTTGTATAAACTCTGCTCTGACAAAAGCAAGAAGTGGGTTTTGGCATTTTTTCAGACTGACAACTCTGAAGTTTCAGTTAGAATATGGAAGCAGAGAGTAGCTGATCCCAAAATGCTAGACAAGGTTGCATCAGGATGAAATCTTACCTATCCTTCTGCTGTTACAAAGAAAACTGAAAAAGCGCAAGTCTTCAAGATGAATCTGATGTTTCTTTGTTTTCTTGTTCCACCCATGTTTGATGGGGGAGATGAAATCTCAATACAAATGCTATTTCCAAGGCATCATTTCAAGCAGTAGTTTTGATACAAGTACGTTTCCATCCCCCCAGCACAGGTTTTTCTAAGGCGTGTTGTCATCTAATGATAATAGGGTCTTTCATTACAGAATCACAAATTATTGGGGGTGTGACCTTATGTTCAATAAATATTTATTTGAGAATCACAGGTTAATTAATTTCCATTGTTTCTGTTTTAATTCTATACATGCTTATACTATACAATTAGACAAAACCACAGAGAACCATGAGTAAATGTTGCTCATACAAAATGTTTCTATTACCCTTTACTTTTAAAACCATTAATAGATTATTAGGAGATATAAACATAGGAGACCATGGATCATATTTGCATGTTAATGAAATCCATGAATTATACATTATTTGCTATGGAGAGTACTAGAAACAGTATTCCTCCTTTCTAATGGCTATAAAAGCTGGCGGTTTCCTGGAGCACACGTCGCATCCCCTCTGCAATACCTTCTAATAGAAAGAAATCCAGCTCTTCAAAGCAATCTCTCACTAAATGAAATAGATTTGTTTGTGTTGCTTTGCAACACACAAGTGTGACAGTTCATTTTAAACAAAATAGTTTTAATAATGTCATTACTAATATCTATTTGGTCATCTCTCTGAAAAATGGTGTTTTAATAGGAATGTTTCATTTTAATAAATGGCAGAA
>NW_010560768.1:0-5359 GCF_000687285.1 Phaethon lepturus | reverse complement strand
CAGCAGGAAGTGGATATACACCAGAGAACAGGCTGATTGTGTTAGATTCATCCAGAACATTGAACAGCACACAGACAGTCCAAGAAAAAGCAACTGGCTTTATTCAAATGATTAGTCTTACTGCTATGCTGTAGCACAGATTCACACATTCTTCTATTATTCCTTGACCTTGTGCCAAAAACTCCCACTTGAAGTAATAATTAGAATTAGTGTTTCCAGTGCATGCTTCCATCTTCCTAACAAACAGTAATGAAATGTGGCTTTTACAAAATATGCAGTTAATTAAACTTTTTTTTGAACATTGTTTGATTAATACAGTTCCCCTGTGCTAGCCCCTCATTATGCCCGACTATCTCTACCTGATATTGGTGAATCAGAAGAAAAGCACTATCAATAAGATGAGTCAGATTTCAGAAATTTGCACCTTAAAATTGCTTGTGTTTTTTCTCCTCCTTGTTTTGTCTCTGTCTTGGAATAAACTGGAAAGATGGCCATTATTTGTAAGCCTGTTTTTTAAGTTGAGGACAATATGTGTATTATATAACTACTCTACAAATACCCTCAGCATGAATATGAAGAACACATATATCAAGTGCTATAAGGTAATAAGTGGATTTCTAGGCAAGCTTTTTGAAAAGGTGGCTCAGCACTGTCTTGCTTAATAACACTATGCAAATAGAAATTCTGATTTCTTTTTTTTAATATTATTTCATGCTTTTTTACTGTCTGCCTTAATTATCCCAATGCTGAACAAGTATAGTCTTTTGATTGATGAGAGTTCCACCCCTTTACCCACACCCCTGCAGATATGAGGCTCCACAGTTTAGTACCATAAATCACTGTGATTGTATAACTTAACTACTGTATGATCAGAGATCACATACAGTGTTAGCCTGAATATGCATTCATCCTTCGTTATGAATGTTTTAGGGCTAAATTTATTCCGGCTGTTTGGAGAAATATAAGTTTCTTCACATAAGAAAGCAATGCATTTTAAATAAGCAATTCTTTCAACAACTGGAAATAATCACGAAAGTCTTCTATTTGCAATCTTCATTAATGTGAGTTATTTCATCACTTTAGGAGAAATCCTTTCAGAGAAAAACAACAATTAAACCCCTCCCCCCCAGGCTCTGACAGCTAAGAATCTATGGATCAGCCATTTTAGTAATTAACCACAATTCCTCTGATTTGTGAATTTCCAGATGATGAGGCAGGAAGCAAGTTACATCTTGGAGAAATTGCCCTCAGGAGAGAGGAGAAACTATTGCGAGGTTGACAGCACAACCTTGTACCGGCACAGTTTCCCTTCCCTAGTGGTTCAAGGAGTTCTGAGCACCCTCCTGTAAATCATCAGCTCACATCTATTTATTATCTTCCAGCCCAGTGCACAACACTATCTGTTACACACGGATACCAGCAATATTACAAGGTGGACTCAAGGGATAAGAGACAGCAAACCCTGCACACCTCCTACGCCTGAGTCACACCCGGTGTAAAGTCGGGTTCTGTTCATAAAGTACATACACTCATCAGAAGAGAAACAATATGAACTATTATGTTTCAGAGTCGGGGTTTTTTTAACGTTTCTCCAAAATGCTTGATCTTCTTTGATGATATCTTTCTGTTATTACACAGAGACAAAATTTACCTGCATAGCAGTGGACAAAACGTCTATGAAAATATTGCTATTCATTCAACGATTGTTGTTGTATTTGGAGTAGGCACCAGCTACACCCTGCGATGCTTGTCCTCGAATATCAATAAATAAATCATAAAAGCCAATGCTTCAAATATTGAGAAACTCACACTTCAAACTGTGTTTTGAACTATACAGAGAGCAATGTCTCAGATTGTCCTTTTGCTTTATATGAACAGAGGAAATTCAAAGTAGGAGGAACTCTCTCCCGGGATTTGGCATAGGGGAGTGCCACAAACCATCAGCCTTCCTGTCTCTGCTGTGCCAGAGAAGCCTCTCCTGGGATGTACCATGAGGAGCAGACAGCGTGTCTGGGGAGTTAATGTGGCTTCAGATGAAATTATCTCCCGCAGAATCCATCTCGCCTGATGGTTGTGTGCATGCAAAGGAGCCAGGCAGTGGCGAGGAGCCAAGCCACAGCAGGGCAGGTGAAGGCTGGAGAAAAGTAGAAGCACCTCCCTGTGACTCTGTTGGGTTAAGTGAAGTTCCTTGCACCACAGACCTATGGTGCTGATGAAAATGGGACATCACAACTCTCTCTGCTTCTGTCTGGGGCCCAAATTTGGTAAGAACAAACTTGTTGAAGTCCCCACCCCATTGCCCACCTCCAGTGCTCACTAAATTATATGGTGTGAATGACAGCATTAAAAGGAGAAATAAGGGCAAATGCTCTTCTGAAAGGTACGCTTTAGCTCAAGCACAGGTTTTTGGGCTGCTGCTCAGGTTGCAGAATGAATTTCCATGGTTTGTGTTGTGCAGGGGGCCGCTAGGCAGTTCTAACGGTTCTTTTTCTTTTGCTTTAAAAGCACTGAAATTATCTGAAAGCTAAGATTAAGAATGATATTTTGCAGTTTAATTGTGAATGCAAGGCTAGGCTAGCACTGGAAGTCACTCAGGTACATCTACTCAAAGGCCAGAAGAAAAAGCACTGCAGGTATTCAGTGCTTTATCTGATTAGAAAACAGCCTGGCACAGATGTGATTTCTGCTCCATATATCAAGCTATGGCAGGCTTTTGCTGCTTCATTATGAAAGCATCTGAAGTAAAATAGGTTTTGGAACATAAAAAATGACAAATTTGGAAAAATATCTATATGCCAGATGGGTGTAGGAAGAATCCTTGTGACAAATATATTATTAAGGGAATATGCATAAGGAAAGAAACTGTGCCCAGCTCTTCCAAGGATGGACAGGCAGGAAGGCAGCGTCTCACTGTGTCTAATGTATTCTCATCTGGTCTATATCTAATTAATTATCTTGCATTGCTGACATAAAATCTAGGCACCACACACAATAATGGTAAGCTGCGTCGGGGCTTCGGCAGGACCTGATAGTTGCTCTGCCCTCCCCGCTTTTGTTTGCTTTCCTCGGGGGCTGCGGGTCAGAGTGACGACATCTCCGCTGAGGAAAGGCTAATGCAAACAGACGAGGATTTTGCTGCACGCCACGGGTGGCACGGCATGAGCTCATCCTCGTCTCCTGCGTTACCACACTGTGTCAGCCTCCTCCAGGGATGCTGCTCGGAGGGGTTTTATCATAGACCATGGGTGCTCCAGCACAGCTTCTCCTTGTGCCTCATGGGGAAATGGGGGCATTTCAGTAGCTGCTGACTTACTCCAGTGATGCTTTTGGAGATGAGTTCAATGCTCCAGAGGTGGGGCCGGGACTGACTGGGAAGGCGGCTCAGTGCACAGCTCCTGGCGGTTGGCTTTCCGGTGTAGGAAGGGGCGTTATCCATAGCTCGTCCGCCCTGGCTCCCCGCCTCCGGACACGTGGGGCTGTGTGGGACAACATGGCAGCACACAAGGTTGGGGAGTACATGGCGCAGAGAAAAGAGGCTGAGATCTGGTGCCAGGAAGCTGCTGGACAGTCAGTGGGCTGGAGGTAGGCAGCAGCTCTGGTTGTAGGGCAGGACTGGTGCTGGGGGACCCTGGAAACTCCAGCTTCATAGTGGGGGGCCAGTGGAGTCCTTCAGCCCACGCTGGTGTGGCCAGGCACCCTCATGTAGACCCTTGAGGCAAGGGTCTTCCTTGGAAGAAGGCAATCAGTATTTCAGCTTTAGAGTAAAAAATCCCCAAAGGACATGCATATTCTGGCCAGTCCTACATCTGGGTGGCAGACCAGATCTGATGTGGACTTAATGGCAGCTGGAGGAGCTGCATGCAGATATTGCGTACAGTTGAAAGAGATCTCAGCCTTTGGTTCTTCCCAAAGATGGGATACATACCTGGTTTGGATTCAAGGTGCAAATGGTCTAGCCATGATTAATGTGTTAGGAACTGAAATAGAAATGGAGGCAGGGAGGATGGTACGGCAATCTTATCATCTGGCTTCACATAATTTGATTTTACTGGTGCCCCATCCACTATCTGATTGCTCTTTTCCTATTTAAACCCAGCCAAACCAGGAAGCTTTTGCTCACAGGCTCTTAGTACTATTTTATTTGGCAGTTATGGAATAAAAGAATTTTAGTATTGCCTTAGAGTTTCTCCTGACATCTATCACAACCAATCCAGCTCATATGTGGGTGAACTGTGTTTTGATCCAATTATAAAATTCTATTGGAGTCTTGTTACATTCTTATCCCATGTGCATGTTGAAAAATTCAAGAGCAGAAGAAAATTCTACACAATGTTTCTCATTTACTGTAGGCTTGGAGACACAAAACTGCATCACACAGTCATTTGTGGAGGCTAATAGCACACTAGAAAAACAACATATTCTTCAGGAAAAAAACCCACCCTGTTAATCATCAGCAGGTTTTAGAGGGGCAATAGTACAATCTGTGTGTAGATATTATTGTAGATAGTCTTTGGTGACACAGCCTTACTTTGTTAATTGTAGCAACAAGAACTTCGTTGGTGTTCACGGCAGCAGTTATGATGACAAAGGATCTGCCAATTTGAAGACATTTCTGAGGATGCATAAAAATGACAAATTTGAAGAGAACCCAGACACAAAATGGCCAAGGCAACACAGCTAACATCCCAATGGATTATAATGACTACAATACTTAAAAACGGAGGTACTTTACACACTCTTAGTATCTCTATAGCGAAAATGCATTATTAAATCAACAACCCATGCACTATTTGATTACCATTATACAGAAGTTGATCTAGGATAATTCTGGCTCAACACTTCCACTGTCTTCAGGCTATGAAACATAATAAAGGGAATTAGGTGTCTCCTTTGCTCAGCTGCTACAGAGAGCCACGCAGAGGCATAGCTTCACAGAGTGCTGCTCCCAGGAGGGAAATACGCTCACTCCAAAGCTTTGTGGCTCCATCCTGGTGGAATCTCCCGCACACCTACAATCCAAAACCCCACCCTAAAGCTGAGGGAGATGCCAGGACCAAGCCAGCAGCCTCAGGCAAGCACAGGTGGCCCTGCAGCCAAACCACAGCGACAGTTCCTGGAGCTCAGATTTCAGCTGAGAGCAGTTCAGCCATGGGGAAAAGCCAACGGCTTTTCCAGTTTCCCAAATACTGCTTGTAATTCATCCCTTTCAGGCCTGCGGTGATCTGACCTGCTGCAAAAAAAGTCACACCAGCCGCCCCCAAGAGCAGCGGCTGTGTGGGCACTCTTGGGACGGGCCTCTCTGTCTCGCCCAGCTGAGGCGAGCCCTCCCTGAGAGCCCCCCAGGCCGCTGCGTCCCAAG
>NW_010560767.1:426-1169 GCF_000687285.1 Phaethon lepturus | reverse complement strand
GTCTGATGCGAAGCCGCGCTGCCCCAAGCCCGGGTCCCCGGGGGGGTTGCAGCTCGGCGCAGATCTCTTTTTCCAGAGCTCTGAGAAAGTAAGCCTCTTCCCCAAAACCCTGCGGCTTGTTCCTAATTCCAGTGCAATTATACGACAGCGAGGTGTGTTTATTACATTTTATCTGTTCCGTGCAGCAATTTTATAATGAAGCGTTGGATTTCAGTAAAAGCAGACGGGCGTTTTACACAGAAGCCCTGCGAGCAAGGCCTGAAATGTTTCAAGCTGATTGCTTAGTAATGGTTCTGGCAAAAATGAGAGAGGGATGAATGCACGAAACACCAGCGTGCGCCCGACTTGATTCCACTGCCCATGAATGTTTTAACCTCATTTATCCTCTAGGATATTTTACATTTTACATTTGTGCACTTAAAGGATTAAATAAAATAACTGGAGATGATGATTACTGCCCAGCAAAGCTAATGTTCAAAGACACTGCGTTTCACTGCAACTGGAATTGTATTTGTGCCGTTTCCATACTCCGCAAGCTTTCCAAAACGGGGATGACGAATCGTACAATCTCCGGGGCTCTACAACTAGCGAGAAACCTCTTAGCAAGGTGCTCTCTGGTTTCCTCTCTTCCGCTCTTCTTCAGAGTCAAAGTGAGCCGTGAACCGCGCGACACGTCCGCGCACCGATGCACGGTCTGCAAGTGGCTCCAGGATTCTTCTAACGTTTGATGTGTGCAGGGGGTA
>NW_010560767.1:0-341 GCF_000687285.1 Phaethon lepturus | reverse complement strand
ACATGGTCTAGGGGACATGGTGGCGCTGGATTAATGGTTGGACTTGATGATCTTGAAGGTCCTTTCCAACCTAGTGATTCTGTGATTCTGTGACTTTCCGATCGCGAAGCAATCCGCGTCAGAGGCCAAGTCTCTCAAGTTTAAACGTGCCTCGGTTGTGAAGGTTTGAAATACGGAAGATGATGGTTCGCTCTGTATTTTTCTGGTTCCTCGATCCATGTTGCTCAGCCTATTGGTCCATAAGGGAAGAATTACTGGAATTAATTTTGCTGACAAGTTCTGAACCGAGCAGGTAAAACCCCGCGGTTTTGCAGGGCCGGTACGGAAGAGCTGCTGGGCAC
>NW_010560766.1:0-1655 GCF_000687285.1 Phaethon lepturus | reverse complement strand
TCCTTTCCAACCTTAATGATTCTGTGAACTTACTTGGAATAGGTTATTCTTACCTCTGACACTAGTGTGGCTTATGGCTTTGACAATTTTAGACAGAATATTAGGAAAATTATTAAGAAAAAAAAAGTACAAATGTAAACAGGCAGCCAACCCCAAACCTTGATACATTAATTTTTTTCTTTAGGAATGTATTATATTAAATCTTTGGCATATTTCCCTGGTTTTTCCTGTCATTGTTTTTTTTCCATATTTTAATATTACAACTTTTCAGATTGCATATGTTGTGTTTAAAATTATCCCTTTGTAATAGAGGGGAAGAAAAACAACAAAACCAAATAATATTAGAAGTTATGGAATTTGAAAATGCTTGTTCTTAGTAAATTTGATCATACATTTTTGTGATGGTAATTTTCAAAAAGATGGGAAGGAGTGAGAGGTTTAAGGATGCTGTCATTGTACGAGCCTTATTCCTTGTTCACAGAATTCAAGCTAAAAGCTGGAAAGAACTACCTCTAGTTTAACAGACAAGTGTCTCTCCTTGTCCACCACATCTTATATTGATCAAGCATCTTTGCCTACTATCTTCTAAACCCCATCTTTCTGTTCCTTGACAGGCCAGTGAAGAAGTCTGCAAGACACATAAAATTTTCTGAGAAATACTGCTACTCAAGCCCAGGTCTCTTCATAAAAGTGCTACTTATTTTCTAGTATTTATTAGTGCTGTTATTCGTGAACCGTAAATCATCTCGGATCATTAAGCTTTTTGAAGACGTGTTGGAGGCATTGCCAAAGTACTCCTGAAGCTTCACCCAGAAGCTGTTACTGCTTTGAAGCATGTATGTGTAACTTGGAGTTGGAGGTCAGGCTGTCCAGTGAATAGAATTCAAGTCAGAGAAGAGCTTACCCTTAATATCTGAAATAGGAACCTGTACAAAATGAGCCATTTTCAGTGGACAGTGAGGATTAAATTTGAAGTATGCTATATATTCATGAGTGCTGCCTACACAATGTTACATAATGAGTTAGCTATCTACAGGTCTTTTAGAGGTCAGTTGTGAGTTGTTTTCAGTCAGTCTATTCAGTAGACCAAAACTTCCAGTGAAATGCTATGGGTTTGTTGGCAAGTGAAACATCAGCTGGAGTTTGAGTTCTTGTACAGTATAAAAATAGAAATAGTAGTAACTTGGTTACGTCTTAGGTGTTTCTCCTTTATAGTAGTACTAGTGAAAATGGCCAGAGCTTGCCAGTGTTATGCTGCTGTATTGCAGAAGGTGTAAGGTAAGGTTTCGTGGATTCTGCAGAACAGCATGTCAGAAATTCTTCAATGATCTAAGTCAATTTGAATAGTGGATGTTATAGTGATTGTATGTCTTTATTTTGATGTGGATGTAGTATATGGTGTTGTTATTAAATCCAGCTTATTTTACATTGTTCTTGCATGTGGTTTTTGACATACTGATGCTTGTCATTATATAATTATCCTGCTAGAGGTACAGGTAACCCTAGGCTTGGGCTAGAATAGCTGAAGGCTTTTTTCTGGTGAGTGGGACCAGTAGGGTGTTTAACAGTGGATTGAACATATGGATGTGAGTGTTTGAAGTGACTAATTTCCTCATGTAGACCATGATAAGATGGTAGCAACAGGTGAAACAAAA
>NW_010560765.1:353-1607 GCF_000687285.1 Phaethon lepturus | reverse complement strand
GGGGGCGTTAGGGGACTCCGGGGGCTCCGCGCCCCCTCCTCGCTCGGGGCGATGGGACCCGCCGCTCTTTCTGCCCTGCACGCGGGGCAGGCTTTGCCCCGGGGGAGCTGCCCAGCCCGCTGCCAGGCAGGCCAGAGAGGAGCTCCCAAACCTTGCAGGAGGGAGCCGAGACCAGGGGAAGCGAAGCTACCCGACCTCTGAGCAGCTCTTGTTGTTTCCTTCTCTTACAGTGGGATTGCCTCGCTACCAGCATCACCCCTCCCCGGTGTGTGACAGGAAAGATTTCGTCCTCAATTTTAATGGCATTTCGTCGTTTCACCCTTCCGCTAGTGGATCTTACTACCACCATCACCACCATCAAAGCGTCTGTCAAGACATCAAGCCCTGCGTGATGTGAAGGCAGCGTCCCAACAGAGACAATCAGGTGGCATTGAACAGAGCCGAGCTATAGACGGACCCACGCAGGTTAAATATAATGTGCACTCTGATAGCATTGATAGTACACGAGTCACTTAGCAAAATTACCTAAGGAAGCAGTGTTTTCTGTCCCCCTCCATCCCTTGAAGAACACGTACAGCCGCTATAACGCTCCAAAGCTCTTCCTAAAAGCGAAATGCCTTGAGTGATGTGTTGGGTTAGGTGGGACTTCAGTGCCCTTATGCCAAGTCTGACCAGCTTAATCATAAAACACCTTTCTGTGATCTCCTAAAGAACCGAGCTTTGGGAAAGGGAACAATTCGATATATTTTTTACACGAGAAAGTGTCTTTGAATAGGAAAAAGTAAACCTCCCAGTTCAGCACCTGCGAGGACTCCCCCTTCCGTTGCTGCGTTAGCGGGAAATTTGCTACTTCTTTTTCTCTCCCCGAGCCCCACCAAGGACACTTTGTACGGACTTCAGCACTCACCAATCGATATTATTAAAACAGTATTGTTTAGCCCTTTCGTGTATAGACTTTAAGAAAATTTCATTTTTTCCCAGTATTGCCGCAATACAACATTTTGTTTTTTATTTTTACAAAAGTTGTTTTCTACCACAATATTTTTTAAAAAATATTTTAAATAAATCTCGTGTATACTCACACACTATTGCTTTAAAAGGAGAATATATTTGCACTTATGTATACTTTTTACAGTTTGCCAAAATATTTTGATGTACAAAATTTTTTTTTTTCAATAAAATGTATATAAACGACTATGCACTAGACGGGCACTTATTTTCCCTCGGCTCCTCCTGAGAAAACTCTTCCACCAC
>NW_010560765.1:0-319 GCF_000687285.1 Phaethon lepturus | reverse complement strand
CGAGATCGTTCAAGCCGCAACCCCAAATCCTCCAGCCGCTGGAGGCGAAGGAGGAGGTCGAGCAGTTGACCCGTGGGGGCCAGTGCCGTCGTCTCTGGGCTGCACCTCCCGCTCTCACCCGCTTCCCACCCTGCTTTCCCCCCGCTGTTGGATAGATTTTGAAATAACCGGGGCAGTGGACACAAAAAGAGCAGGATCCAGACCGCCTGCTCCTCTATCCGAGGGTTCCCCCGGTCCCGAAGTGCCCTTCCCGCTGCTTAGGGCTGTGTCCAGGTGCGCCCGTGTCGCCGTCCCGCCTGCCCACGCAGCCCCGTCGGAG
>NW_010560764.1:2853-4368 GCF_000687285.1 Phaethon lepturus | reverse complement strand
AAGCGCTGGCCAGCGTGCAGACACATACTTCATCCTCGTGTCTTTCCTTGCCGTTGACATTGATGGAAGTAAGCTTTTTTTTTCGCCAGGCGTTTTTCTTGTTCTGCGTGACCTTGTAGTGAAGTCATAAAAGCTTGAATCTTTGCTATCGCAATCCTTGCCATAGCAACATGCGTCATAGCTGTATAATTATTTATTTAATGGGTTTAATTATGAAAACTGGGAAAGGCACTTATGAAAACTGGATCAGGTAAGGGGGGAAAAAAAAAAGCACTAGTTTTAAAGTACAAAAAACCAACGTACTTTCACAATAACCTGAGACAGGAATAAGTTAAGTACTGGAGACTTTGTTTTAAACTACTTTACTTTATTCTCTGCCTGCCTTTTCCTCCTTTTTTAATTGTTTTTTTTTTTTTTGTCTGCTGTGCGAGAACCATGCAGCTGCTTCAGTGATTTCCATCCACCCCCCCCAGTTTGCAGACCTATAAATACACTTCCTTTGTCATGTTGTTTCCTAAGAGCTTTGCTTCCAGATAGCTTTGCTATTTAAAATTTTGCATCTTTGAATTTCAAACTATCATGTAAATATAATTAGAAATCCTAAAAACAAATGCTGTGTATTAGTCTTTAAATTTCAGATTGTCTACAGCTTTCTCTCCTCACGTTCAGAAATAGTTTTGCTACTGACAAGTCTCCTCAGAAAGAACTGTCCACAGGAGTAAAGTATTTAAGAACATGCAGACACAGGAGAAACGATGTATTTTTTAATAACCGTAAGTGCTTATGCTCTGGGAGATATCTTAATTTATTATCATCAGTGTATACACCAAAAGTTACGTGATCTGCAGCATCTTGCAGTAGTATACTGGTGGACAGATGTCTGATTAATAATTGTTCCTGTTCCTTAATTCATGAAAGAAGAATGGAATGAGACAAATAACTTCATTGATTCCACTTCAGACTTACTGACATGTTGTGAATCTTTCAATTTAAATCGATAGATACCTTGGTAGCCGTAGCAGAAAAATACCTGAACTCTTGGCAGAAAATACCTGGACTTCTGGCAGAGATGCCCTTTCCTGTGTGTCTGCCTTCAGGCTGCACTGGAGTCTTGAATGAGAGTGGGAGCAAGTGGAGCGGGAGCATCAGAGCAGGTCTTGGCAGTTTAGGATTTTCGTAGACGGTTCTTGCTACAAGTACATTAAAGGCTGGTTGCGAAATACGACTTGGTGACAGAGCAGTGAATTGTTAATCCAGGATGGGGCTAGAATTTCAAATTTGTGAACTTTTGGCATGGAGGGAAGGGTGGGGTTTTGGAAGGAATTTCATTAGTTGGATCATGATATGAAATGCAAAGACTTTTAACTGGATAACTAAAAAAACTAACGTGGAAGAACTTTTTCTGTTGAAGTTATTATTTGACTCAGAAGCCTTCATTAGTGAATATTCCTGCTCAGGCCTGATGCATGGAAGCAGAATTTCCTTTTTTGTTGTGTGTTTGGTTGGGGTTTTTTC
>NW_010560764.1:0-2822 GCF_000687285.1 Phaethon lepturus | reverse complement strand
TTTGGGTTTTTTTTTTTTCCCCCCCCCCCCCCATGCTGAAATGTGAAACCTTTCCTGTTGGCATGCTGTCTGACTTACCGCTTCTTTGGTAGTCTCTTTCTTGCTGTATAGGAAGAGGAGACGTCCATTCCTCTGCTGTCTGCAGAGAGCTTTGTGGGACATTATCTTCTTTTCCTTGGAAACCTACTTTTTTGCTTTTTATTCCACAGATGTGATACAAGGCTGTGTATAGAACCCACAAACTGATAACAATATGTTGGAAGAAAAGTCTTGCATTAATTGTTCCATCCATTTCATTCCTGTTTATCTTCTCAGCTGCCCGTGAAATTCTGTGTTTTGGAATTGCAGTACTCATGAGAGAGTCCTTTAGTCTTGGGAGTTGTCTTGTGGCATCACTCTTTGTAAGAGGAATCGGCAAAACCCTTATGGGTTAAAAACAGGCAAAAGGAAAAAAAGGCATTCTAAAAGTACACTGTGGGCTGATGAATGCTCCCTGGTCCAAATGCCATGTGAGTGATAGACATTGAGTGTGAACATGTGGCTGCAAACCACCCGAGAACCACTTCACTTGTGCCCTGGGCTACAATAGTGGAGCCTCGAGCACGGTTCTGGAGCTTTGTGAGGTTCCCAGATAGACTTGGTGGTGGTCCAACAAAGCATAGTTTTATATTCATAATTAATCTTTACCCTGCATTGAATCCAAGCATAAATTTAACATTCACAATATTACTCTCTAAATTTCTCTAAGCCTTCAAAGAAAAAGCCATACTGCGTTAAAAGTACTAATGCAAAGGTATGCAGAAGTGTGTACAAACTTGTAATGTGTGTCTCTCTCTCTGCAGCTGTTCTGACTTAAACTAATACTGTCTCTCTTAGTCAAGCATCCAAAACTTGGAGGAAACTTGAAGTGGAAGGGCTTCAATTAAAAAAAAACAGGAGAGCTCCTGTTTGAAATCACTACTGTCAAATTGGATAAGCAAGTGCTACATAAGGTCTTCTGCAGCATGTTGTAGGTAGTGTCACTGTTGCTGAGGAACTCATGACACCTTGTTGATGGGGGTCTGGCATCTCCAGCAGATGCTGGTCTACTAGGCTGAACTTACCAGGGCTCAAAAATCTGCTACTTGGGTCCAGTGCAGCCTTTGCTTTTGGAAAGGCAGGTGAAGTTCTGATGGTGTCCTTTGCTCACAAAAAGAGATGAGAGGCTTTTGAAGAAAGTCTTTCCTTCTATAAGTCTGTCACCACCCGGAGTTTGTGGCCGCTGTGGGGGAATGTGTGTGTAGTATTTTTTTGTCTGCAGCAGAAATGTTGCGCATCCACAATGGAGCTCTTTTCTGTCTTGCTGAATGACATTTTAAGCAAAATGTTTTTGTAGGACAAGATATGCTGTCTCTTTGCAGATGGACTTATTTCTCTGTTGTTGCTTATCTCTGCTGAGTTTCTCTCTTGATGTGATGAATGTTCCTCCTTCAGACAGAAGCTTTTGTTCTTCTTTTATTTTTTTTTTTTAATTTATTTTGGACTCTGGATGTAGAAACTTGGAGAGTAGCTGGCCTGCAACAGCAAAAAGGCTGTTCTTGAGAGGAGCAGTGGTTTACTGGGAGCTTTAGAAGTGAACCTACACCTGGTGAGAAGGGAGTGGCAGGAATAACTTGCAAGTAAGAAAACAAACAAAAAACCCCAAAAAGGAATAGAGAACTTTGTAATGTTACAGTCTCTTCCATCTGCCTAAGGCAAGGTCACTAAATTCACCCTTTGCTTCCATAAAGCTTTCACTTGGTGTGGGAAGCCTTATAATGCAGAAACTACTGAAGAAAAAGTGTTTCTTCCATTGCAGTTTTTATCTTTTTTTTTTTTTTGCCTGTATCTTGACAATTAAACCATATTTCTTCTGAGGAAGATCAGATGTTCTTTTAATGCTGCAGCAAAACTGTACCACTTAACCATGTTTTGATGCATAATGTAATCAGCTTGATTGCTTTTTAATATGTCATTCAGACCTATAGTTGCTGTCAGCTGGGCTGGATCTGTTCTCTTGGGGAATTTCAGTAATAACTCGCTGGTGGGTCACAGCACCTGATGGTAACGGTTTTGTTTTTTTCGGGGCTAAATCTGTGTCCCAGGGGTAGATGGTGACCTTACAGGGGAAAGCTGAAGCAAGCTGTGGAAAAGGTGTTGGGTTCTTGGTCTTCCCCTGCTTGCGCAGTGGGGAGGGAAGGGGTGAATGGAGTTAAGGCTCCCCGTGCCTCCTGTACCAAGGTGGCACAGCTGCATTGTGACAGGCGTAAGTGATGCTGGGTACGTGCCTTGCAGCTTTTCTCAGGTGGAGAAGCTGAGGTGGGTGGAGTGGCAGCCTGGAAGTTGTGCTACTGAGAAGTCTTCCTTCTTGGGTGTTAGTTGTGGACGGCTCGTTATGGTTTGATCCCTGCAAAACCAGTACCAAGCTGTAACAGCTTTAAATGCTGGTCTGTTTGCTTTGCAAATCACAAAGGCAGGTTGCATTGAGAGACAGGGTTTTCAGAGTGTGTTGTTCTTGAAAGGCTTTATTGACTGGTGTATGAGGTGTGAAAATAAAGCATGCATGTGGCTGTGCTTTTTTTTTTTATTTCCCTGCATCAGCTCTAGTATGAATAAGATCTCACTAAAATACCAGCTGGTTGAATATAGGACCTTTTCATATTATGTGTTCTTGATGAATTGTGAACTAGACAGGTTTGAGTAATTAAGATTTTACAGTTTTCTTATTGGTATGTGCTGGTCCTAGAAGATACAGGTGCTTCCATTTCTCCTTCATTAAAAGGAAGTGTAAAAAAACAACCCCA
>NW_010560763.1:1004-6005 GCF_000687285.1 Phaethon lepturus | reverse complement strand
AGAATAATTTTTTTTTTAAATCCAGGGATGTGTGTCTGACACAGAAGAGAGGTCTAAAGGATCGCTCCGTGCCTCCTCCTCCTCCTTCCCACCGCCCTCCTGCTGCTGTCCCCTTTCCCACGCAGTGCTACCCACAGCCAGAGACAGAGCCTTTGTCCCACAGTTAGCAACCCTGACAGCTCCGTGCGTGCCCGATGTTGCTTTTTGGAGGTAACCTTCGGTTTTTAAGAGCTAGCTCGGTGATTTCTCCCTTCTCGACTCCCTTTTGCAATAGCGTTCACCTGGCTGTGAACGTACATGCACCTAACTTGTTTTAGCCACGGTACACATGCTAAAGCAATTTTGTCCTCTGTCTTAAGGGCAAACATGAACCTGTTTTCTTCAGCAAATTAATCTTTTATTTTATTCTTTTTTGAGGGAGGGGGGTGAAGAGTAAGGGGGATTATAAATTAATTAATTGTTGAGTTTTTCAGCATAAAAATGCACCGCATCATTATCTTTGCATAAACACACCATCTTTTAAAAAATATAACTAGCCCATAACATCGTAGTTACAGAATATTATCAAGTAATGAGGAACTTGCATGGTTCACATTAGAGACTTTGAAAGGTTTGAAGAGAATTGGATATAAGGTTAATATTTGGCAGAGCCTTGTAAATAGGCTGATTGTTATTTTATATTGGCTGAAGTATAAAAATCTGTGTTGCGTGCCAGCAAAAGCTGAGTGGTGTGGCCAGGTAGTTACATGGCTCTGTTGTTAGCCTGTTTCATGTAGGAATGTTCTTGCTCTCAGTAGGTTATTTTTTGTGTGTCTGCTTATACTCAGCTAAAATAGAGCAAGGACCCAGCACGGCAATTATTTTTACTAAATTTTGTTGGTCTGCCCTCAGGGGACCTTCTCCCAGTTTAATTGTTGGAGGCATTGTTGCCTTCTGGGATTTTATTTCAAAATGTTCTTGTTAGAATTTGCTTTCTTAACAGAGTAAGGGCTTTTATTTTTTAAAATTTAATTCCTTTTTTAATGCACATAAAAATGCATAAAACGGTGTATCCTGAAATTAATAGAGGTGTTTCTTGATGCATAGATTTCTAAATTATTTGTCTAAAGATATACATAGAATTGATTATATTAAAGGGGTATAAATCTCCTGCCCCCCTCCCCCATACAGGAGGTTTGGAAGCGAATTCAAGCAACCCAACTGCATTTTAAGTTAAGACAAACATGGGAGAGATCATTTGTCTCTAGCTGTACATGAAATAGCTTATAATAGTTGCAGCTGAGTACATGAAGTATATGTTAGAACCCCTTTGATATAAATCCCAGCATCAGCCTACAAAGATACTGCATTTATGCATCTGACAGGATTCACCCATAAATAATAATAGGAGAAAAATCCAAATTTATAAGCTGCTATTTCTGGATTTATTTTTAATGTGACTGAATATTCGTCCCACTTCTACAGCAGGCACTACGTTAAGCAGAGCGCGGGCAATCTGGTTGAAATCAACAGAAAGAAAATAAATGCTGAAAAGTCCCCTCATTCAGCCACAACCAGTCAGAGATGTGGGACAAGCTCCACGTGAGGACAAATATCATCCTGCCACACAATTCAAAGCAACCGGGGAGTCACAATATTTTGCTATTTTTCGATTAGTCGCAGTATTCGTTCGTTTGGGGGAAGATCTCCCCTTTCCCAAACGTATGGTTCTTCCCTCATTGTCCTAAATTATCTTTACAGGCTACGAAACCTTTGTGAGCTAAATCTCAGCTCGTGTGAGTCGGCATCCTCCGCTGAAATCAGCAGAGCGGTGCTGGGGTCTTGATCGCAGCCTCTCTGTGACAGCCTACCTGCTAATTTCTTTTAAAGAAAAGAGTGGATGAGGTCAGACTTGATTCCCCTGCTTCCTCCTCTTCTGCTATTTTTTGCAGTTAATCCGGCATCTGTAATTAATCTGACAGTCACTGCCTCCTTCATGCCCCCCTCTCTTTTCTTCACCCTTGGAGAGGTTTGGAAGGAAAGCGAGCTACACACAAGCATGCAGGTAGCTAAGTTCACCCTGTATGTCAAAGCACTTTTTTCCACCCAAAATAAA
Source organism: Phaethon lepturus (assembly GCF_000687285.1). Classification (NCBI taxonomy): domain Eukaryota; kingdom Metazoa; phylum Chordata; class Aves; order Phaethontiformes; family Phaethontidae; genus Phaethon; species Phaethon lepturus. Next base: position 3,910 of record NW_010560763.1, on the reverse strand, counting down.
AACAGTGTGTAGACTGAAACTCTGAAAGGTAAATAAGACCCTTGAGCCTCTAAAAGTAAACTTATCAATTAGAGCATTTGAAAAGCCTGGATGTTCGTTGTCAGACCTAATGTTAACAGTTTAGCCCACATACTGAGCTCAATCATTAATTAATCGCGAAGCAGAATTGGAACCATCAGCCCAGATCTTTAAAATCCTCCACCTCAGAACGGAAAGCACAAACATCTGCCCTGCTGCTCCACGCTTCGCAAGCCCTCGCAGCGTTACCGGGTCGTACGCTTGCAGTGAGTTTGGGAGGCCTCAGATGAGAGTCCACATCACAGAGCCACCACACATAATGCAACATAATTTTTCCCAATTAGTTGTCTCTCTTCAGGAAAAGCCCGAGGTGGATGCAGCAGACACATCCCTGGAGAGGGAGGTCCGTCTAGGTAGGCTCGAGATCACTGGCGGATCAGTGAGACTCTGTGTGTGTGTATGTGTGTATAAAAAGCAGGAATGGGGAGAGCTCACAGTACAGCCAGCCTTCGATATTCCCGGCTCTTACACATGAAAAAAACGTCATGCTATGGTTTTTTCACCTCTTATGCAGGACAAACAAAACTCAAATAGCTGCAGTTTAAAAATTTCTTCTTATTTGACACGAAAAGTAGAAAAGAAACAGAGGAGGTAAAGTTAAAAAAACCAAACCAAACCAAACCCAAAACACCCCAAAAACCCCAGCTCCCCCCCAAAACAGGAAAAAAATCATTTTGGCACTTTCACAAGCTCTTCATTGTTGTTAGTTGTCAGAGCATACTCTAAGGTTGGGTTTAGGGTTTGAGCTGTTTTTATAACATGGAAATGGAGCCAGGCTGACCGAGGAGGGCAGGAGGCTGGTGGCAGCCTGTGTTGGAGCAGCACCCTCAGCACGAGCACCCTCACCCCATCACACACGCCTGCACCCAAGGCAAACTGCTCCTCATCCTGTCCCAGGTCTCATGTCTGTAAGAAAAGGGTGGAACTGATCCACGCGGGTGGGCCACCCCACGGTATTGTTGCTCCAAGCAGTGAACATCCGCATGATTCTTTGAACATAAAAAGCCACTTGACCATCGTTCAACCAAACTTGCTTTCTGTTCTTCATAAACCATTTATATTATTTCCCCCATATTTCTCAGTTGCCAAAACTGCAAAGGAGACTCTCATCACACCAAGACCAGCAAAGTGAATGGCAACATTTCCACTCAATTTGGCCAACTGGATCATTACTCTGGGACTGGAAAAGTCTTCTCTTGGCTTGGTGCTGCAGTGCTACCCCCCGCCTACCCTCACACCAGGCTCCTATTAGACAAACTAGAGGAGTGGGGAGAAGGAGAGAACATGTGAAACAAGATAATTCATGGAGATCACAGCCATTAGATGCTGGCCCAGGTCCTCTGCTATGGTGGCCTCAATGATTTCAGAGAGGTTGCTCTTGTGTTGAGGATGAAGACTGCAGGGTGGAGAGAACTGGCGGATGACATGGTGATGGACTCGGATGGTACTCGAAGAAGCTGCCATTTGCCCAGGTCCTGGGAGATCACAAGGCATCCTCAAACAGGGTGTCCCTGAGAATAAAAATCTGGTGTCTATTCCTAAGTAAAAGCCTGGCAGTTCACGCAGAAGGAACAACAAAATAGAAAGAAGAACAAAACAGTCTCCTGGCAGGAAAAGTTTTGAAAGCAGGGTTGTTTCCAGACTGACAGCGCATGCATAGAGAGAAAAATCCGGGTTTCAAGTATATATATTGGGTAGAATCAAGGCTGGGGACAAGATGGGGGTAAGTGTGTGTGTGAGTGTGGGAAGCAGTCGTATTTGGCATGGATGTCTTAAAAAATTGCTCAGGCTGTTCAGGGACGGTATGCAGCACTTTATTGCTTTGGCTCAGCTGTTCTATTGCACAAGTGACAGCTAAAGGCTCTGAAAAAGAGGGGAAGAATGGAAAAGTGAAAGGTGGGGAAGCTTCAAGTTTTATGTCAGAGCAATGTCAGGCTGGAGAAGAGAGCGAGATGATGTAATAGGTGGGGGAGAGAGGGAGAAAGGAGGTTAATGGGGAACTGTAAAATTTCAAATGCAGTATTTTATTACAGTATTGAAACTGAAGCTTACAGTTTAACAATAGGACTGGCATAGAATAGCTTAGTGGTGTGAGCCAGCAGTGCCAGGGCAATTTATGATTATTTTTTTGCTTTTTTAATATTGCAGAAGGAAAGCTTCAGTCTTGTTTGGGTTGACAAGCCTCAAGCCTGGTAAACTGGAGTATGCTTGGAAATGCTAGCCACTGGAAATACGCCTGGGTTTACTGCTCCAGGGGAGGGAACCGGGACTGTCGGGTATTTTATGGAGTCTGTTGTTTCCTTCAGATGCAAAAGAGGGAAAGCGGCAGAGAAAGCAGGAGCAGAGCTACCTGTGGTCACCCATCAACTTCTCGGGAAGAGAGTCCCACTGGAGGTGGCTCTCTGAGAGCAGGGAGTCTTCCCCAGGCTGCCCCTAGCCCATCTTCAAATGACAGAGATGCTGCCAAAAAAGCCTTGTGAGCCCAGACAGGGTGGAGCTGGGCTCTTTATGAATCTGTTTGTGGCCCAGAGCATTGTACAATAATAAGCAGCTTGTGTGGTCGTGGGAGGCTTTTCCCAGTCTCAGACCCAGCGACTGAAGTTATTTCCTGTGCCGATGGTCAGCGCTGCATCTGTAATCATGTCAGTCCCATCTATGCCCACGGACCTCAGTGATGCTGGGTGCCAAGGGGACTCTGTAGGTAGGACTGCACGGCAGGAAGAAACGCTGCACAGGGAGGGCTGGCAGGGAACTGCAGAGAGGTTGAAAAAGCCCTTTTTCAGTAGTACGGGAAGCAGGTCAGTGGGTTGTGAAGTGGACTTGAAAAC
>NW_010560763.1:0-973 GCF_000687285.1 Phaethon lepturus | reverse complement strand
CCTGCTTGCACACAGTATTGCATGAGGTTACTTCTTCAGTGGGAAGATTGTTTGCCAACACTTCTGTGACGTGGTGAATCCTAAGGAGGCAAAGCAGGAGCTTTCTCTCTCCTCTCCCTGCTCTTGCAGAGGAGACACAATCCTGAGGTTAAATTCCAGCCGGCTTCCCCATCCCCAATGCAACCAACTCATCAGAGGAACTCATCGGCTCCCGAGCGCAACCAGCCAGCCAGAAAACTCCTTAGCTGCCTCTGCTGCCTCCCGCTTTGATCTGTTTATAACTTCAAATATAGACAAATAAATGAAAACGTAAGCTCCATGCCAACATGACAACTGTTTCTGGAAGGAACGAGGGGGCTTTTGGCACAGTGGGGCAGCAGACAAATGCCCCGAGCTAATGTGCTTAGTGAAGAGAAGGTCAGAAGGGATGTGTGGGACCTGGGTCACCTTACAGAGGTGGCAGAAGGAGATCCCCTGAGCCTCTGGCACAGGGACATCTGTGCACTGTGTGTTTGGAGAGGCAGATACAGTTTGTAAGGGCTGGCAGGGCGATATCGCTGTGAAAGGTCCTGCCCGCTTGCCACAGACCTGGACATGAGCACAGCATTTCCCAGGTGCTCACTGGAAATGTACATTCTTTAAGTTTTTAAATTTTATTTGTGCACACCCAGCCGCTACCTTTCTAATGTACCTGTGCATACGCAAGAAGAGAACGTGGCTCTGCGTTCTCTTCCCCTCGCAAGAGATGCTGGAGCCTTTCGTCGGTGAGGGGGTGAAGGGCTGTACTTCATGCTCTGAACCAAAGATCTAGCTCCTTCCCCCTCCATGCAAGGGCCGCATCCTACCCTGAGGAAAGAGGCTCCTTTGGACTGCTTTGATTCAAGAGCAGTGCCACGTGGAGGGACACGCATGAGACACAACCCCTCCCGACCCCCGGCCCCGCTGCACCTCGCACCCGAGGCGGGGTCCCGGG
>NW_010560762.1:0-2648 GCF_000687285.1 Phaethon lepturus | reverse complement strand
AACCACCACCCCCACCCGCCGCACCACCACCACCACCACCTCCGGAGACAGTCAGCTGGCCGGAGCTTGGGCGGCGAGCGCCACAACAACGGAGGCACCAAAGTCTTCCCGGAGCGCACGAGCAGCAGTGGGGACCTGGGCTTTCTGCCCCTGGACTGTGCCCCCAGCAACTCCGACTTCTTCCTCAACTGGGGCTATACCTATCGCGGGGTGATCTTCCCCACTCTCCGCAACTCCTTCAAGTCTAGGGACTTGGAGCGCCTTTACCAGCGCTACTTCTTGGGTCAGCGGCGCAAATCTGAGGTGGTCATGAACATCCTGGACGTGTTGACCAAGCTGACCCTGCTGTTCCTTCACCTGACCCTGGCCTCTGCTCCCATGGACCCCATTAAGGGCATCCTCTTGGGCTTCTTCACCGGCATCGAGGTGGTGATCTGTGCCTTAGTGGTGGTCAGGAAGGACACGACCTCATACACCTACCTGCAGTACAGCGGTGTGGTCACTTGGGTGGCCATGGCCACGCAGATCCTGGCAGCTGGCCTGGGCTGTGGCCTCCTTGGGGATGGCATTGGCTACGTGCTCTTCACGCTTTTTGCAACCTACAGCATGCTCCCGCTGCCACTCACCTGGGCCATCTTGGCTGGGCTGGTCACCTCTGTCCTGCAGCTCGTCATGCAGCTGGTTATCCCCAGGTTGGCTGTGACTTCCCTCAACCAGGTACTGTGGTGAGGAAAGGGTGGGAACCATCCTGTTTCTCCTTTGGGTGAAAGGAGGTGTGGGGTGTCCCAAGACATCCTCTCCCTTTTAGTCAGGTGTTCAGAGGTTCGATACCTGGAGGAGAGATGGTAAAATGCAACTTTCTTCTCTCCCCTCCTCAGTCTCCCACTGTCTATCCCAAGGTTTCACCTCAAGCTGGGGATGGGGACACTTCCTAACCACTCTGTCCCCTCTCCTTGTACATTCACTACACGATGTCCCTTGAAATAGCTTTGGGGAGAGGAACTCCTGGGGTAAGTGGGGAGGATGGATCGTTTATCATTCCCCTTCCTTACTTCCAGCAGTGCTCCATGGCATGAGATGACTCTCTCTTGGCCCAACTCTCCCACTGCTCATCTCTCATTTTACTTGCTCATGCCTTTTAACTGTGGATCTGCTGGGAGGACTGGTACTTTCATATGTGCAGTGCAGCTTGATCTGAGTTATGGGAAAGCAGGAGCAAAGCATGACACTCTCTTGCAAGGAGGCAAAGCAATGCCCCAGTGAAATCAGGGGAAAGCTCCTGTTGGAGGTTTGGTGTGAGATCCTAAGGCTGTCTTCGGAGGGTACCAAGAAGCCTTTTCTGCTGGTGGTCATGGGGCAAACATTGTTGTGTTGCATCCTTACAAGTGATGCCTAGGACAGAGTACTGGTTACACGGGGGAGTGGTGATGCAGTGAAAACCGCTGAGAGGCACCGGGCAAGATATGGGTCTGCGGAGTTAAAATCAGGACTAATCTGACTTCACACTCACCTGGCTTTTTCCACATGAAAGTGAGAATGTACCGAATTCCTGACATCACTGCAAGGCAAGAAAACACTGACTAACTAGGGCAACTTAATCCCAGGGATTCTTGCTGCTCCTTCTCCCCCTCCCTTCCCAGACTCTCACAGCTCTCTGCTACCAATATTTCACAGCAGATTATCATCTCCATTTGGCTAGCTCCGGGGACGAGGGGAGAAGGGGGTGGACATACTGGCAGATAATCCCCAAAGGAGGGAGGGTGCAGAGGAATGTGTTGTTGGTGGCATGTTGTTTACATGAATGCTGGGATACACAGCTGGGAAGTGGCTGATCTTGCACATAGAAGTTTTGACGGTGATGGTTCTTGGGATACATCTACCTCCCTCAGACATTGGTCCTCCTGAAACCCCTGCCCACCCCTATCTATCCCCTTCCTCATGCACTTCTTAGCTGTGGGCTGCCTTGACCTCACTTCCCAGAGGCCAGGCTCACCCTGTTTTGGGAAATCTGTTCCAGTGTGTTGTGCCTGGCTGAGCCCTATGGATGTGAGACAATTAGACTGTGCAGAGTTCCTCAGCTCTTGGAAACGTGCTGATGAATGAACTGCAGCCGCGTGCTGTGTCCCACTCCCATGCACCACTGCTGCTATTAGTGCTGGGTCAAAAGCTGAGTTATGCTGATTTCTTAATTTACTTCCATGTCCTATCCTGGAGCTATGAGTAATGCGCTATCTCATTATGCACAGGTAGCACAGCTGTTTAGCCAGTCCGCACGCACACATGCTTGCATTTCCCATAGACATTCCTAACAAAGACATTTCCCAGGAGCAATACTAATATCTTCATCTTGCAGCCTGGTACCTTGCCAGCTGTGTGAATGAACTGCCTTTGAGCGGTGCACAATGAGAGATTACCAGGCAGATGATTACCTTCATGAACTACATACACAAATCCCCTTAACAGGATCCGCACAGCTTGCCACACGTCGGTGTTGATTTACACCGGCTCCCGCCTTCCCAGAGCCCACTCAACATAGCCTAATTACGCGCCTTTTCGTCCCTTTGCCTCCGACTCCCTACGGGAGAGGCCGGACGCTTTTCCGCTCCGGGACTGGCTGCGCGCCCCGCTGCGGGACCCGCTCCCTCCCG
>NW_010560761.1:18259-54399 GCF_000687285.1 Phaethon lepturus | reverse complement strand
GTCATCTGCAAACTTACTGAGGGAGCAATTCTTGGTCTCATTAGAGTTTGCTTTAAAAGCAGAAGCAATCCTGAAAGATTACTGTGCCTATTAGTGACCTAAGGTGGGATTTTATTTCAGTCTGCTTTACAGAGGCAGGAGATGCTCAGAGAAATGTGCACACGGGTGGCCTGCTCATTTTCTCTCCATTGGGGGAGGAAGAGCTTGGAGACTTGCATTTGGGCTGGGGATGGGCCCTGTGTGGGGAAGAGTGAACCTGAGGGACCTCTCTTGTTCACAGGTTAGCCATGGCTTCATTTACTTTGTTGTATTACTCAGGGAGGCAAGGATCCACCCATGAATTGATTATGAAGATGAAAGAGGGATGCATCAGGGGAAGGAGAAAGATCAGCCTGGGCTGATGCCAACTTCAGCAGTAGATCTTGGGTTTTCCTTTGAGAAGCCGTTACATAACATGCAGCTGGAAGAAGATCTCATCATAGAAATTGAAAATAGCTGTAGGTATCTAAAATGCTAATGGGACGTTTCAAGCTGTGAGCAAATACTGCTCGTTATTAATTTTCCAAACAAAATGACCACACCGTGTAATAAGGAAGACATTATGCATATTCAAACGATGAGCAAAGTTTCTAAAATATGGAGAATCAAGTCTGATAAAAGAAACCATATCTCCCCGTCAGTTTATTATAGATTAATATAATCTCTGTTTTGGCAGCCTAAAGGATGCTGCTCCATTACACACAACAATGTCACACCATAAAGAGATGAATGGTTTAATAAGTACTAACCATGTATTTTAGCAGTATTGCTAGCAAATTAAACTGGTGCTTATGCTTGTAAAAATGCAAAATATATTAGACTAGCTTGATTTAAAGTTACTAAGAAAGATAGGCTCTTTTTACCCTCCCACTGGATTCCCCAGCATGCTGCCGATTTCTACCACAGTTTCTGTTAGCAGCACCCACTCCCAGCTGGGCCAGCAGAAACGTTTCTGACATACGCTCGTCTTCTGTCACAACCTGTCTGGGGTGTGCACAGCAACCCAAGCGCGGGCCCTCCCGTCCGCACTGCAGGAAACAAGCCAGAAAGTCTATGGCAATAATTTCAGAGTGATTGTGTTGCAAAAATAGTAACGGTATGAGATATCTGAAGTCTTCTGTCTTCGATGCACGGCACAACAATGCTGCAATAGATAAAAATCATGCTAAAGGTGGGATGCCTCCATCACCACTACAAATGAGGCAATAGATGCTTGAACTATCCCATCTCAGTCTCTAAAAACATATTTACACACTTAGTATGCCCTGCAACACCAATTAGACTACAGGCAGTTGTCCCACCTTTATTGCAGCATGGCACACTCTTAGTGAAAGGGCCACCATGCAAGAACAGGCATGGACCTAGTTTATACAGGAACTAAACCAGAAGCTCCCATGGATGCTGAAGTTCAGATTCTCAGTCTGGATGCAGTCTGAATTTCATCCTGTAAATGAGCAAGGATTCAGAGACTGCTTGGAGCAGCAAACACATCTTTTTCCAAGATGGATTTCTCATACCTATTCAGAGGTGAACATTGAATACAGTTCTAGCAAGAACAGTAAAAATAGCCATAAAAATCAATATTCATTATAAGCTATTTCATACTCAAAACAAAATGCAGAGTTGATTTTCAAAGGATTCCTTAAATTAATCACTTTGTATTTTGATTTTCTCTTTGTCTTGTATTTGACATGTGCTGTACCATTCTTTACTAGTTGGATTTAACTGAACAGGATTTTTAAGAGCTCTGACTAATCTTTTATAGTATGGGTAAAAATTCTTCTGTGAACAAGGGGAAAGCAGGCAGCACTAATTATCTCCAGTACAGAAGAACTCTGTCAAAGAAATCCATATATATTGAAATATATTTTCCTGTCAAAGCTTGGCTCATTAATATGCTTATCAGTCATGTACCTATTCAAATTATGTGTCATATAATACAAATCTGAATGTGTCAGTGTCATAGTGTCATGTGGATGTGGATGAAATATGCAATCCTTTGTGTTGTTTTTTTTTTAATTAAGAGCTTTTTCAGAAATGTATTTATGCTGTTGTGTGGTGATTGTTCTGTGCATCTCTCTCCCGCCAAACCAGCAGGTGGGGGAGGGCTTCCTGCACACTACGAGGTTCTGGTTTTTTCCATCAGAAAAACTCAAGCAACCAATAATTTTTCTGATCCTAGTAAGGGCTGATGTTCATCTCTATGGAAAAAAGCCTTGGCATTAAAATATTTCCCCTTTTTTTCCCTTCCCCTCCCTTGTCTTTTCGTGCACATGTTCAAAAAACAGGTATAATTTCCTGTCAAGGGCAGGGCAGTGTCTACACTGAGAGTAGAGGGGCTACCCATTTGTAATGAAACGCTATTTAAAAATATATTAGCCACAAAAGACAGCTGTTAGATCACCGGTAGACATTTGCTGATTATGGTCATGCTTATGGCCCACCCAGCTGATGTACTTTTTAATGCTTTAGGTGGATAATATTAAAAGCTAAGACAGCACTTGCTTAAAATGCATAAAATTTAATTTTTCTGATTTAAGCAAACTCTAATCTAGTAATTGATAGGGGTTCATGCAAGAGAACTGTTCTTCCATCACTCCTGGTTCTGAATATGCAATTTCAGACTAGTTGAAGTTGAAATCTTCTCCTGATATCCAGGCTTTCAAGACAATACAGCTACACCATTATTATTATTTTCAGCTAGATAAATTAGTCGTAAGGGACATACTGATGAATGCAATTCCTGTTCCCTCCTAAATTCCTGACTTTTCAGTATAGAATGAATCTGGCTGAACTTTTTGTTTCAAGTAAGAGATCGACATATCTATGCAGTGTAGTTTTCACACGTAGTCTTTCCCATATTAGCCTTCAGTACTCCAGCCCTGCTCTCTTTGAATTCCCCGGGTATGCACAGAAGGAAGCCCCTTCTTTCCACGTTTAGACCAAACACCGGCAGCGTGTGACCCTGCTGCTTCCCCAGCCAGCCTGTGTGCCGCAGCGCAGGAGGGGATCCCGTCAGGCACCAGGACAAGCCCTCACGGTGACAGAGTCAGGAGATGCTGTCAGGTGCTGCTTTGCTGTCCCTGCCACACAGGTTGCACTGGGTTTTTATCACTCGGGCTATTTCAACCTTTAATTACCCTGAATTATAAGGAGTGGAGGGTATTTAGCATGTTATAAAAGAGATCTCGGGGTCTGGGTTATTGAACAACTATGGAGAGCAGTGTCCCTTAGGAGCAATGAAGTGCCTTGGGCGTCTAGAAATGACAGAAATTTGTGTCTTTATTGATTATTGTCTCAATTTTCATAATCAATAAACTAACTGCAGATCCAGTTTGCTTTTCCAGGCTTTTATTTCTAATTAGAACTAATGAATAGGCAAAAGAACAACACGGAAGAGTTTCTGATTGAGTCATATAGAAGATTTCTAAAAAAATAGGCTACTTGATTCCCTTTGGGAAAGAAGTCAGTCGTGTGTCACTCGCAGAGGGTGTTACACTGACAGGTAACAGGGATGTTTTTGTTATGTAATATTGAATCCTAAAAATATTTCTTAAGGCACCGTCAGAGCAGAAGTTGAAATCTGTGTGATGTTGTATCTCCTTTGAGTTCAGAGAGAGAAAATTTTGCAACCATTTAAGTTCACAATTTGAAACCTAGTAATGATAGGCTTTGGTCAAGAAGGGTATATAACTTTTCCATAGAAAGGTAAATGAACACTATTTCAGAGTATACCAGAGAAGATTTGTTCTTGTGACTGGTTTGGATGATATAGAGACAGCTTTTGAAGTTAGATTGGTTTTGGCTTGGGTTTTGGGGTTTTTTTTAATACTCCATGGCTTACACATATCTTGCAGAATCCAGCCCCGTGTCCTACCAAGTTAAACTGCTGATCCTCCAGAAAGAGAAAATGGTATAAATAGCTGTCAGGAGGGCAGGACAGATAAGTGTGCTATCTGGAATTTCCACAGCTGCAGCACTGATTCAAAGGAAAAAATACCATTGATGTCAAAATGATTTTTTACTCAGTAGGGTCTAGTCTGAGTGTATTTTCTATTTTCAAATATATGAATTAAGCTTAATGGTCAAAAAGGAAAAAGAAAGCAAAACAAAAAATCCACTTAGCTTCAAACACATTAAAATAATAATCATTTCTGTACTCCTCACTGACAAAATCCATGCAGGGTTTTATGCAAAGATGTCCTTAACTCTGATCTCTTATGACAAATTCCTAAATCAGAATGATTGGGACAGGGGTACAAGAGAGAACAGGTGATGGACTCAGAGGGCAAAGGATTTCCCTGCTCATCATTTGTGTCTAGATTGCACCCCCAGAGTGATGCAATATAAGTCACAATCCAGTTTAAAAATTACATCTCATTGCAGCAAAAGTGAAGGGTTGTGGCACAAGAAACCCTATTTAGTACCTATTGGGGTTCCTTATGGTCCACATTCTCAACCAATGTTTGGTTTGATCTTCAGTATACAATTTTGCATCAGAAAAGAGTGAAGTTCCCCATGAATTGTTGACTTTTAACAGCATGGGGTTTTAGGCACACAAGTTATGCTTGCATTTCTTAATGAGTACAGCTGTTACCTAATGCAGTATTTTAAATGAAAAACTGGAAACCTCAATGGGGTACACAGCTTTTGCACTGAGAATCTAAAAAGCCTTCATTTTCTTGGGTGCAGAGCCATTTTTTTCAGGGTTTTTTGGTTACTTTCTTTTGTGAGAATTTAATATATTTCTGTGTCCTAATGATCTTTGCAGAGATCTTTTGGGTTTGCTTCCTACTATATTCATTATTCTTCTTCCTCCTTCTCTGTACCTGCTGTTTCTTAATCTTTAGCTTTGCTGTTGCTGTTGTTATTGGTAGGGAGATTTTGGAAGGGCACATCCACACAGTCCTTTACTGCAGATGCAAGGACAGAGGAAATACAAACAGACACAAAGAAAGGGATACAGTGTCTATGAAATCCTGGGATTTGAGGAGGAAATGAAAATAAAATAAGAAGATAAAAATTCTCATTTTCAAGTGGAGGATTCTCAATAAAATAGGGCATAAAATGATAAGATATCATATGGTATTTTAAGCTAATTGTATCTATTTTGAGATGTCTCACCCCAAAAGCATTGACAGAACTCTCATCCCTTAGTACCTAAATGTCACTCCTACTATTCAACTACACAAGTTTAAAGCTGACAATATACGTTTCCACTGCATGTTATTGTTAACAAAACCAAGACCTGGGTGCATTCATTACTCATGGCTACAAGATACCAATGTGATATAGCCATGAAAGAAGTTACTGAAGCTAAAGGACAGCATTGTCACAAGAATATACAGGTAGGAACCAGCCATTTATAACCGTGACCTGGAAACTAGGAGATTTCTAAGCCTCAGAGATGTGAAGTGCTGCTATGCCTTCCTGCAGAATAGTGAGGGATAAAACTCAAATTCCGCTTAAAGACAGCACTTGAATACTTTGAGGGAGGCATTGCACAGTAGTAGCAGGACCTACACCCAATGACCCAGGAAGGTACTCATGTCCTACGCACCTTGGAGAAGGGGAGATCGAAGTCCACAGGACATAGGAGACAGACCAAATTCCTGCACTTTTTTGCTTTCCTCCTCCTCATCTTTCCATTTTCTCCATTTCTTTTCATCCCAGTCTGACCTTTCATCAGTTTTTACCCCTTCTCTCCTTCTCTGTGAGGCAGGAAAATGCCTGGCTTGAGGAAAGTGAGAAAGCAATGTAAGCACAAGGAGAACAAATAGAGAGGTGGAAAGATGAAGAACCAACTTAATGAAAATGATCAAGGGCTGTATCTCAGTGTTCTTGGTGATTGCTTTTTGGTGTTTCAGTCTCAAAGTTTGGGGGGTTGACTTTTTTATTTTTCAGTCTCAAAACTAAGAAACTTTGGGATCAATTCTCTTTCCCCCTCGCCCCAAAATCTTGAGAGTTTCTGAGTTTTAAAAGTTGAGTTTATGTGGCAGAAATTTGCCTAGAAAAGCCCCATGGATCCCTTCCCATCACTGAAGTCATCTTTCCCCTCCAAGAAGGAAAGACTTGTTCTTCTCCTGCAAACACTTGCTAAAAATTCTTTGTGAAGAATTATCACAGAGTGTCCATAGGGCTAATCCTCTCTCCCAGCTTTGGCTGTAAATGCCATCCCTGAGTGTAGTTACCTTCCTGTTTGGGAGCCTGGTGTCCTCCACGAGGGACTGCAGAGCAACTGGAGGCAATGGTGAGCATGGCTGTGCCAGAAGATTTCACACACGTTGCTCCTTGAACAAAAATTTTGCTATGAGGAAGTCAGTGCAATTTCCTCCTATCACACTTTGATCTGTTGAAAACTCATGACTTGCCTTTGCAGACCAGTGGTAGGTAGTATTTATGGATTTAATGGTGCAATATGCATGGATGTCTGGCACAGTCACATGCCCCAGAGTGCCCGGAAAGCTCCGACCGACGTGGCATTCAGCCACACGGCTGCGCCGGTGCTGGGCTCTCTCTGTTCTTTCTTTCCTGGGTGGCAAAGAGCCATGCCCTACCACAATGCCTTCATTGTTGAAACATAAAGAACAAAATGTGCATGTTTAGCCTGATCAGTACTGGAACAAATCACTTGTACTTATCAGATTGCAAGGCTTTTTCTGGGAACAGAAATTTGGAGTCCTCAGAAACTCCAAAAAACCCCCTCAAAGAAAATAGAAACAGTCAGGCAAGTCAAAATACAGTGATATCTCTCCACCTTTGAGACATGGTGTTTCACTAGGTGCTTTCTCAAACTCATTTGTGTAACTAAGTATTACAGAGCTGGGCTGACACTCACACAACCAGAAATCTGAACCAGAGGAAAGCAACTTTCTTGTCATTCAATATCTACCTGAAATACTAATCCTTATTGCCTAAAACCTAATGTCTCCCTGTTAGGAATGCATGTATGAACTAAAAAATTAAGAATTGCCACCTGGGACAAGACTAATGCAGTGTGCTCTCTCGCACCACTTCATGCCAGAGAAGCTGGCAAAAGGCCATTTGTGGGTAATTACTCCCTAGGACATTTCTTCCCCTCCCAGCTCTTCAGATATAATACTGATGCCACACACCTCAAGACAAAATACCCTAGCATGTCAAACCATGACACAGATAGGAATCAAGTGTATATCATCTGTGTAAATGGTTGTCCCTTATTTAAATTTTGCCTGGAACTGACAGACGGGTAATAAACAGGGAATGGCCGACGTGTGTATTCATCCTGAACCTAGCTAGGCTTAAAACAAAGCACTTAAGAAGAGAATCACCTGGTGCAATTGCCAGGACCTGCAGTTCAGTGACCTTGGCAGTCTCCTTCAGTCTTCTATTATTTCCAGGTCTCTGCAAACAGCTGTCCGATTGTTATTAACCATCTTCTGCATCTCTAAGTAAGCTATTATATGGGGTTTTTCCCATAAGTTTTAATAATACTGAGTTTGGTGCCAAAGAGCCCTCATGGGCAGAGAACACTCAAGTATGTTCCTTGTTGAGCTTCAGAAGTAATCTATTTATACCCAGATCCTCTCCAAACAATGTTTTGCTTTTCTTGGAGTATCGTTTATTTAGTGTAACAAGTTCCCTAAAATGACTGGAGTCAAGACTTCACAGTAACTTCCTCCTAGAGTTGTCTTTCTAACCCTGCCTTTCCCAGCCCAACAACTCCGCCATTAGGCTTAGGTTCTCCACAGCTTGTCTCCTTAGGGCTTCCTTCCATCCTCCAGAAATGGCTCTTTCTGAGTCAGCCAGCGAGCCCCAACCTTGGCTTTTCTCTTTCCAGGTAAACCAAAGGATCCTAAATGCCTGACTCTGGTTTAGCTGGGAGAGAGAAGAGATTCAGTTTTCCTACCCCAACCTAAATAAGACTCAGATACCTTAATGCAAACAGGTCACTACATTTAGAGTGTGTATTTTGATATTAGCTGTGGAGTTCACAAAAACTTCTCAGTAAGTACATATATTTTTGCTCTTCAGCTGACAAAAAAATTAAGTCAAATAAACTCATAATTCTTTTGTGTTCTTATTTCTATTTTTTTTTTTCAAAAATAAAAGCTGTGCTTGGATATTTAGTGCATAATCACAGTCTCCATTGACATGCACAGTAAAGTGTCATTATCCTGGCTTCTTAATAACTGGGTTAGGCCCCGCAGGCAGCAACTCCCTCTGTCTGTGTTGTGTTGTCTGAAAGACACCTTACCTTTTTTGCCAGCCTGGAACAAAAAAAATGTTCTTTACTGGTTGTCCCACTATACTAACTGGTTCCATGCTGTTAGTTCCACAAAACCAGCTAAAGGAAATGATTAAGCCTGATAGACACTGTCTTCTTTGGAGGTCTTCTCATTCCCAGCAGCTGGACAACTGGAAAACAAGATTTGTGAGCAGATAGAAACACTGTCTACTACAGCCTGAAAGTTTTACTATGATTTTTATAGGATTTTGTAACATGTATCTCAGACAGAAGGAGGCAGAGCCTTAAAAGCTGCTCTGTGTATGTTTGCAGATGTGTCTAAAAATACCAAAAAGTACAAATCTGATCAAATGCATTGCCAAGATCCCCCCTTTGTTCCCCCATCTTTTTCCTTAAGGCTCTTCTGTGTTTCACACTGGTAAAGTAGCACCAGTCATACAAAACAGTTGTTATTAATTTGTAGAAGATACAAAGGAATTGTCAATTTCGCAGCTGTCATTTAATTCTTGCTTGTTTTCCTCTAATGTGTGACAGATTTCTTTTATGTATTTATCAATCCTTCATAATAAAAAGGCATAACTGGACAAAATAGGTGTTGACTTCCCCGTCTGCACCTGACCCTTTGGCAACGTTTTCCTCATTGTCAGAGAAGTGCTGGGCTGGAGGACGCGTTTCAGGAGGACTCACAGACCACACAAGCCATTCGGGCTGATGAAGGAGCCCCGTGCGGTACCTGTGCTCCCCTTCTGCTTTTATCAGTACATTCACCTGCCTGCGAGTGAACGATGGAGGCGGTGAGACTGACTGTGTTCCACGTCTGAAAGCCAGGAAAACAAAAAAGTGTTTGGGCCGCTTGATGGAAGAGCCAGGGGTGACAGTAAGAGCAGTATGCTATAGTCAGGGAATTGGTGAAAGAAATGTGACCCTGGTAGCAGTGTCTGCCTTTGAGAATTGGGGGAACCAGAGAAATTAGGATGGAAGACCTGAAAAAGCAAAAGGAGCAGAGTAAGCACAGGGAAGAAAGGAAGCAAGGAAGGGTAAATCTTAGTAAAATTATGGAAGAAAACACTGAAAAATTTGGGCACAGCTAGTCTATATAAGATCTACCAACTGACGATAAAGGTTCAAAAATAGACTTTCTGTACTGGTTAAGACACCACCAGGCATGGTAATTTTGTCAACAGTGAAGATTCACAACTCCAGAAAAAGATTTATTTTTACCTTCTGCTAACTGATGTTTGTTTACTTGTGTTAAGCACTTCCTCGACAAAAGCAGTTATTTTATCATCTGTGAGATGACTGAGGTTAAAGGTCCCTTTACAGCCAGAGGTAGCGGAGAAGGCTTTGAAAGCAACTAGGGGCACAGGAGGGCAATTCCCAAGCTCAGGCATGGGCTAAAGGGCTAAAGGTGTTGAGAGAAAGGAGATTCAGCAATTGTCATAACGCAGCCTTTTTCCATTTTTCACTGGACTTTCATGCTCATCGTGCCACTATCGCCCACTGCAGTGTGGGTGTCTGGGGTGAGGAGTGGGTTTAACTTCTTCAGCTGCAGTGACAAATTCTGCTCCCTACTAACCTGATTTGTCTGAACCAGTAACCCAGAGCTGAGAGGCTGCCTAGCTCATTAAACATTCCCTGAGCGAGTTTTCTGACCCAGTTCCGAAACAACAGAGAAAGCTTTTTAAGTTGGTTTTCGGAATTCATGTCATAAAAGATTCAGGCAACATATGGATTGTTTATTCATGTAGGGGATTTAAAATTGTTGCTTTATTTAAAAAAAATGCATCTGATTTCCAGTACTGTCTTTGTTTTACAGCTATTCAGGCAGCTACTAAAGGAGTGGGTGGAGGGGGAAAGGAGGAAACTGGGACAAGGTCTTAGGCATGACTACAAGGACCCAACAAATCCAGTTCTAGTGCCAAATTGTTTTAATGAAAGAGCTGATTTTACTTTTTACTTGCCTGTGAAGAGCAAAAGGGCGCATTTATTATCGTCTCAGCTATTTTATTTGATTCTGTCTGTATAAAGGACCTACCCCATTTTCCATGTATTTTGAATAAATGACAAAAAATAATTGCTCCCATATTAGCTTGCGCAGCATGCTCTGCATTTCAGAGTCAGACCCACAACAGATGTCACCAGGGATAGGTTCACTGGAGATACACCAACTGTCCCAATTTGTACCAGCTTCAGCTCTACTCCATGCTCTGTTAATGAAAATGAATACAGGTTTGCGGCTTCACCAAAGCTATTGTTCTTGGCTTCAGGCTCTAGTTAGAAGCCGCCTCCTATTGCAGTTGTGATGCTCATCAAAATCCTTCTGAGGAAACCAAATGAAAAATAGAAAAGCAACATTGTCATTGCAGGCAAATCTCAAGCAGGCAACAACCTCTCTCCATGACCTTCAGGTAGAGAAAGTTTTTTTCAGGAAATATGAGTAGCACTTGAACTCTTTGGCAGATGGAAGGTCTCTTTCATAGAGCCAGAGTAAGCAACAGAAGCAGCAAGCCATAGTTTCTATCCCTTGCAGCACTGGTTAATGAAAAACTAAGGTGGGACACAAAGGAACAGGGTGTAGAGATACACACAGGACTTTTACACCCCCAAAGAGGTTGGAAGCACAAAGGACAGAGGTTCAGGGAAGCAGCAGTGATGAGCATGACATAAGGAATCTGGGACCTGTGCAGGGACCCCAAAAGCAGCGCTGCCACTGTGGGGCCCCAGCCATGCTCCCTGCACCCTCACAGCATCCCCACATGCTCTCCTCCAGATCTCCATGCATCAGGCCTGAGGTTTCCCCTGCTCCTTTCCTTCTGATGCCTTCTGACTTGTCTGACCTTGGAGGATGAAATGTTCAGTTCCTAAAATTTTCAGCCTGGGAAAAGCGAAGGAGCTGTGCAGTGAATCAGAACCCAGCAACTTCCCAGCCGAAAAAAGGCTGACGTCTCATGCACTCATCTTGTAGTTCAAAGATTCCCAAAACAGCCCAGTTGAGGTCATGTTATAACTTGGATAAACATCTATTGCTGCACCCGCGGAAAAAAACAAGTAATCAGCCATATCTTGCCAATCTTCTCAAACGAGACAAATAAAAGAGTCCATGTAATTATAAGCCTGATAGCCTGAAACCAATCCCAGTTAAAATACTCCATAGCTGATCTGAGAGTCAACTAATAAAAAATTAAAAGGGAGTGGTACATTTAATGCTGAACAAAGTGCAATTATGAAAAAGTAGCTTGTTAGCTGTTGATAATATTATGAGATTGATTGCAAAAGCTAACTGTAGCTGTTGTAATAGACTCTGCAGGCTATGTGATGTGGTACAGCATGCTTTTTGATTAAGAGGCAAAGTGGATTAAAAACTGGCTGGTAGGCCTCAAAATGTAATGGGGATTTTTGTTTTAATCGTTGAATTTCTACTGGTTCCCACAGAGATCAATTTTTAGCATTATGCCATTTTAAACTCTTCATTAACAGCCTAGAGAAATGCAGTTGCTTGCAAATGTTAAAAAAAAAAAGGGCACTAATCAGTTATGAAGAAAACAGGTCTCTGATACAGAGCAACATGTACCTGTCAGAAAATGAGATTCAAGTAAACAATACATAATTGAGTGTGCCCTATAATGAAAGTATATTGCTACAAAGACTGCAAGTTAAGTCCTGTGGAGAACTGTAGTGGAGGCTGTAGGTCCTGGTGCATCATCTGCTGAACATGAGCTTCAGAATGATGATGGCAAAACCACCTAATGTCATCTTTGCTATATCCTGATTATAAAAGCACAAAAGGAAGAGAGAGGTTTGTGTCATGCCCACAGGGAGGCTGCTGCTGAAATGTTTGTCCCATCTGATGCCTATATATTAAAGGAAGATGCTGATGAAATTGGAGAAGATTCAGGAAACAGCCACAGAAATTCACAAAAGAGCCACAGGTTCAGGAAAGAGCCACAGAAATTTCTGAAGGACCAGAAAACATGTCTCTTGAGAAAGAGATAAAGGGATTATTACAGTGAGGGTGGTGAAGCACTGGCACGGGTTGCCCAGAGAGGTGGTAGATGCCCCATCCCTGGAAACATTCCAGGTCAGGTTGGACGGGGCTCTGAGCAACCTGATACAGTTGCAGACGTCCCTGCTCATTGCAGTTATAACTCATTGGACTAGATGGCCTTTAAAGGTCCCTTCCAACACAAACTATTCTATGATTTAATTTATTTAGATTGTATGATTTAACTTTATTTAGTTTATTCAATAGTATGTTGGCCAGGGAGCTGTTCACTTTTAAAACATGGGGAACAGAGATATGGTAGTTAGTCTTCAAGCTGGCAAAAAAATTCCAAAGCTGGAAAATCAAGCAGGCCAAATATTGAGTAATTTTTTCACACGGTTTCCTGGGGACAGCAAAGTCTATGCAATTGGGCTGTCCATTCATCTTTCACTTCCATCTCTTGTTTTTCCTCCTCCTCCTCTCCCACCCAGGCAAGTTTAAAATATCTTCAGCATGCTTGCCCAGTTACAACCAAAGTTGCCAGGGTGAGGTAGTGGGAAAACAGAAATCTAAAAGATATGACAAATCTGTAAGTGTCCTGACAACACGCAACCAGGCAGAGCGCTTTGCAGACTCATGCTCTTATGCAGAGGAAGGCAGCGGTGATTACGCTCCGTGCTGTCTCGCGCAGGCACCAGCCGGCGGGTCAGTGCATGCACTGGCCAGTTAGCCAGTTTATGCCCCATTTGGCTTATACTGGATTTTTCTAAAAGCCAGACCAAAAGTGTAACAACGACTGAATGAGAGCAGTCCTGTGGGTTGTATATCATAGGAGATCAGGGTGGTAGCCGTTCTGGTCTTACTGTCTCTGAATCCATGACCACTTGACTCATAAAAACAAAGCCGGTGAAGAAAGCAAAAAGAAAAAAAGTTAACCAGTCAGCTTGTCCAAGGGAAACAGACATGTCAGAGAACAAAGAGGAGTTTAAAAGTCCTACTCCAGTTTAACAAGTGCTACTGGGTCTGACTTTGTCCTGCTTTCCACAGGGATAGCTCAGATCTGTGTGAGCGGGGCTACCTGGGAAGTCAGAGAGGTGGCCATGAATTGTCTCATCTGTGGCAGATTTTAGCTCTCTGAGGTGGAAATGAGGGCTGCCCTGGCTGCTGTCCTGGCCCTCTGCTGCACAGACAGCTCTGCAGGACATCCTTCCCCTCACCGGCGCCTGGGCCCTATGGCCCTGCGCAGTCATGGTCTCTGCGGTGGCTCCAGTTCACACGTAATTCCCTGGGCTGGAAACTGCACCATGCCCTGCTATTCAGGCAATGGCTTGTGGGTGGGCAGCTGGGACATTAACCATTGCACCTCTGTCTGAGACTGCACGGCCAGCAGAAAGGCAGCTTGACCTGGCCCACGCAGCCCTTGCCCTGGTCCCCTGCCCTCCATGTCGAGGAGGGACGTGCTCACCCCTGCAGGCTGCCCACCGCTCGTGCTGAGGAGCAGCACGGTGAGGATGCTTAGGGACCAGCTCTTCTTCGGCTGGACCTGGGCCACTGTGCAACTGCAGAAGCGCCAGCACTAAATGATAGGTAACACGAGAGCAGGAGCAAGTGCTGGGGGATGCAGGAGGTAAAGGAGACTTGAGCCGGGCTGCAACACCCCAACGCTGTCAGCCCAATCCACAAGCAAATGCAATTCGCAGCCCCCAGGCAGTGAGCCCCGGCTGAACTCGGCTGCTTCCATGACACTAGTCTTCGAGCTGCCCCATCTGCCGTAGCTCATGTACAACCACAGAAACCGCAGGCACGCTTCGGTGTCGTATGGGCCTGTCCTCATATGAGTCTCATAGTCTTGGATGAGACTGATAGTCTCATATACTGTAAGCAAGCTTGTCTCCCTAGCGCATTTCATTTATCCTAAATATTCCACCTGCAAAGCACTCTCCACAAGAGGAAGGAAGCATCCCAGGCGCTGGGGCTGTGGGGTGAGCTGGCGAGGAGCGGAGCCCCACCGGGTGCTCCCCAGCCGGGCGCCTGCAGCCTTTGAGAGAGGCAAGGTGTCATTTTGCACAACCTCCCTCACCCGGGAACAGCACCTAGCGCTCGCTCAGAACGTGCCGGGAGGTAATTTGAGACTGTGACTGACAGATTTACCCCGATTCCTTTTCAGATAAGCGCTTGGTAAATAGTGGTCACAGTACTGGGGCTGTTTTTGATGCAGTGACAAACTGGCTTTACTTGAGTACACGCGTGGCTGGTGTTCAGGCTGATGACAGCCATCCAAAAAGCTGGCTTTGAGGCAGTAAATTACCTCATATATTTTCAGTATTAGAAATGTGGAAGCTGTTGGTCTGAGTGGGCCTACTCCACTTTTCATCTCCCAGCTTGAGCAGTACATGGGAATTCGAAGGTATCGTCTGATGTCACGGGGCTCCACTCCAGATGGTGATGGAAAAAATTGGACAATGCGGGTATTGCTGCTTCTGAATTCAAGGTGGCACCTACAGTCCTGCACTTCGCATCCCAGTGTTACAGGGCTGCAGGAGGAATAGCAGCACATGCCACAGCTGCCCAGTCGCTCCCCAGAAGAGGTGGTTCTGGTGCAGGACTAGCCCAGTGCAGCAAACCATCAGCTCCGGCGCAGGTTAGGACATAAGCTGTGTCCAGTTTTGCCTGGTGTAGCACCACTGCTAATAAGGCAGTCCTTATCGCCATCTTCCCAGTGAAAAACCAGCTGAGCCCTCAAGAACAGCAGGGTCATTTTGTGTGACCTACTTTCTTGAATATTTTGGGGGGAAGGGGCATAATTAATTTTCCTATAAATGTACACAAATGAACAGGATCTAAGAACCTTGCAAAAAAAGTTGTCCATTGCACTTGAAACACAGGAAACTCGCGGGGCCCTGGAGGGCCGGACACGTCTCCAGCCCCATGAGTGCAGGCATCTGCAGGCTGCTGGGGCCGCCTTCGGGATGAACCCCGGGTGCAGCCCGAATTCTCCCTCTTGGCATCGCAGTGCAACGCCTTAGCTGGTCGGCTGTTTCAGTAACACCCCAGGCCCCAAATACGTTGCAGCGGCTTTGAGCCACGGTGCAGCCAAGGCTTGTTCCGAAACAGGACAGCCGACGCCGTGGGCCCCAGCAGACGCCTTGCGAAAGGCTTGAGGGTGGCTCTCCTGCCACTCCCGGCCTCTCTCGCGCTACCCCGCTGAGAGGGAAGGGGCTGCTGACTCCTCCTGAAGAAACTGCAGCTCAAAAGGGCTCATGCCAGCCTAGAAAACATAAGGTAAAGAGCCCAGGTGTTGTGCAAGGAGAAGAGCAGGTTTATGGGACCTGTTCTGGGGAGGAAAGGAAAAAGCTCTGGGAGGACGGTGCAGGAGAGATCTCTAAACACTGGAAAAGGTTTTAACAGAGTATATCTGCCTGAATCAACACAGTCAACCAATACTGTTACAGAGTTAAATATCACACTAACTTCCTTCGTATCTTCCTCCCTACGGTCCTGACCTTTACTCTTCCATCTCTGCTA
This sequence comes from Phaethon lepturus, assembly GCF_000687285.1. Classification (NCBI taxonomy): domain Eukaryota; kingdom Metazoa; phylum Chordata; class Aves; order Phaethontiformes; family Phaethontidae; genus Phaethon; species Phaethon lepturus. Next base: position 38,626 of record NW_010560761.1, on the reverse strand, counting down.
CCTGCCTTCTGTGTTTCCTATCTTCTTTCTCTTTCTGAGCCCGTTCCGCCTTCCCTGATCGATGCCCACGTGTTCTCCAGCAGTAAATATCAGCTGCTCTTTGGAAGTCAGCGATGGATTGGGAAAAAAACACAAAAGCTGAAGCCAAATTTTCGATGGTTGTTAAAAGGCGCTACATGTGACCCCAGAGACTCACCAGTTTGAAACTCCAGGGCTCTCTTTGTCAAAGCTGCCGGCCAAGGAAAACCTGTGCATGGAGAGGAAAAGGCTGGTGGCCATCACATCGCTCACAGCCAGGCTGGCACCAAGTTCTCTGCGAATTGAACAGAGCAGAAGGCAGCACCGAAGATTCGCTCCGCTTTTCCCTGGGAGCCAGAAAGGAGTGAAGACTGGCTTTGAAAGCAGTCGTCTTTCCCTGCAGAGAGCCCAAAGGACACATCTGTTCCTGCCTTGGCAGGTGTGTTAGCGAGGGATGGGACTGGGGCTCCCAGCTCTTGGCCCAGGTTTGCATCTGATTAGCAAAGTGGCCTCGTGACATCTCCTTAACTCGAGCAATACAACGTCTGTAATGGGCCTCGGAAGGGCTTTGTTGGGGATTAAGCTGTACAACATAAAGGAGTTGCTTTTCACTTTGGCAGCATGGACAACCTTAGTAGGTATTCCACTCAGCGAGTCCTGTCAGCGTTTAAGGATTCAGATACTCAGCTGGGATTTATTATTTAGTTGAAAGCAGAGACAAAATTAGCAGGGATAAAACAGAATTTACAACAGCTATGTGTAAACCTCTATCAAACACATTTTTTGCTCAGAGCTTAACCTACAAATGTGCCATGCAGTCTTTCTTTTCATTGCAGAACAAGTGTGTGGTGTCTTTATAGCGGTGAGATCTAGCATAAGAATAAAGTCTTTTTGCATTCATCTTCAATCACCCTGGTGGAAACATGCAGAGTCGTCTGTAACTGTGCTTTAAAGGAAGAGTGAAGAAAACTGCCATGCATGTATTTTTTTCTAGACTCCCAAGAGCTGTGAGTCAATCACAGCTGAATATGCATAGAAAGTCCCAGATAACCTTGTTGGAATTTCATCACAGGCACTGTGAAAAAATTACCCAGAAGTGCAGAAGTTCAGGTAATACATCACAATAATGAAAATCACAGTACAGTATTTTAAATGTTTAAAAACCGTTGGGTTTAAATGTTTTAAAAACTGCAAAGGAGTTCCCCAGCCAGCTTTCATTAGTATGAAAGATGGTTAAGTTTTCTCCTGTTATTGCTATAATTTTTGCTTTTCCATCTTCATTTCCTCTAATTGTTCCAGTATGAAACATAACACCAGCGTTAGCAAAACCGGTCTTCCCTTGCCATCCTATGGGCTCCCAGTGACTGTCGTCCCTGAGACCTGCCACACATCAGTCCATGAGAGTGACGGTCCCTGTGGGCTCCCCAGCCCCTGTGGGTGCTGCTCACCGGCTCTTGCCGAGCTGTGCTGATGCCGCTCTACCCCCTCCCGTGATGGAGACAGATGTGCAGCAACACGTCTGGCAAAAAATGGGGTGGCACTGACCCAGGTCGTGGCTTCACCATCTGCAGGGTGGAAAGCTGAGCACGGAAAAAGGCTTGCGCTGCCATCTTCCCGCACAGAGCGAGCCGAGAGTCAGCCCCTTGCGCGGCTGCTCTGGAGCTGGGTTAGGAGCCTGCGTGGTGGCTGCCCTGAGCTGTGACCAAACGCGAAGGCACTCAGAAACAGTTAGCCTTGCAGGCTGCTTGGATCATTTTCTCTTTCTCGCTTTTCCTTGGTGCTAAGTACCATCCCTAAGTAGATTAATGAAGCAGAGCCCATAAACTCTGCTGTTAATTTAGTTGAAAAACATGCCAGCTTGACAAGCCAATAGTATATTAATTGAATAAGTTATTTGGATAGTGAGGCATGTGGATAAATAGATTTATTACTGAGCAAGGCTTTAGAAGATATGTTATTCATTAGGTTCTGTTCATAGATATTTCTTCTAGCTTGTTATCTGCATAGATATGTGTATATATTATGGTTATCATCTCATATTATTTTTATATTTGTCCAAATGTATATACATTAAGGGGAAAAGAAATGTTTTTCTTTTTAAGTTTATAAGATATTAAGCATGCACTCACTGTAGGTATTCTGCAACACCTTTTCCATCAAAAGTATGGTTATTTTACAGCTCACAAATGGAAAGGCATGAATATACAATGCTACAGGCTTGGGGAGGAGTGGCTGGAGAGCAGCCCGGCGGAAAGGGACCTGGGGGTGCTGGTTGACAGCCGGCTGAACATGAGCCAGCAGTGTGCCCAGGTGGCCAAGAAGGCCAACAGCATCCTGGCCTGTATCAGCAATGGTGTGGCCATCAGGAGTAGGGAAGTGATTGTGCCCCTGTACTCGGCACTGGTGAGGCCACAGCTTGAATCCTGTGTTCAGTTTTGGGCCCCTCACTACAAGGAGGATGCTGAGGTGCTGGAGCGTGTCCAGAGAAGGGCAACGAAGCTGGTGAGGGGTCTGGAGCACAAGTCTTATGAGGAGCGGCTGAGGGAACTGGGGTTGTTCAGTCTGGAGAAGAGGAGGCTGAGGGGAGACCTTATCGCTCTCTACAACTACCTGAAAGGGGGTTGTGGTGAGGTGGGTGTTGGTCTCTTCTCCCAAGTAACTAACGATAGAACAAGGAAAAATTTATTAGGAAAAATGTCTTTACAGAGAGAGTGGTCAAACATTGGAACAGGGAGGTGGTGGAGTCACCATCACTGGAAGTGTTCAAAAAACCTGTGGACGTGGCACTTTGGGACATGGTTTAGTGGGCATGGTGGTGTTGGGTTGGTGGTTGATCTTAAAGGTCTTTTCCAACCCTAATGATTCTGTGATTCTGTAATTTTATCCACTACTAAAATTTGGCCTACAGTTTTCTGTGCTTGAACAGCCTAACCAGAAATGTTGTTCTTAAAAGAATAAATAAAATCTTTTGATTTTTTTTCAATCTTGGAAAAATAAAAACTGGACGTCTTCCGTCGAGTAAAGACGGAACTTAGATATTGAAATTCAACAGTTGGCAAAGATGTTATTTAATAACTTACTCAGGACTGAGATGTGAAAAATACAGCATCATCATAATAATAGCAATAGTAGTAGTGATAAATGATAATAACAACAATAATAATATGAATAAATAATGCATAGAGCGCCTGGGCATATTGGGGATCACCTGCGGTGCGGTGGAGGGTGCTGTATCTCACTGCCAGGGGACAATGTCCTTTGCTGTCTGGCTCCTCTGCAAGGGGAAGGGAGTCAGTGGCAGTCGTCTTTGCCAGGACTTCCTCCTGCAACTTTATCTTAGGGAGGAAAGTTTCACCTCTTACAGTTTCTGGTTAATCTCTGGATTTTTGCCAAGCCATGAGATTCATACTTTGCAATGTCCATGTTCACACCACTACTTCAAGCAGGGGTGTAAACCTGCCTCTGCTTTGGTACTTCTATAGGGTCACTGTGAGAGATCCAGGATTTTACTCCTTAATTTTTAAGTTTCCTCATCTTGTGATTTTGGATAAAGGACTAAATAAACCAGTGGCACTATTTTACAATTTTGATATTTCATTAATGGTGCTTTCTTCTCTTGCTATATGCATTGCCTGGGTTAGCTCAGATGCCTATTACAACATGCTGTATAGGAAACAACCCAGTGCAAGCCATGGGAAGCTCCATGACTCTGCTCATGTTGCTTGGCTAGAGGTTCTGCTCTACCATCTCTTAAAGATGATTTAAGGGTGAGCTAGTGTCAAAAGAGGTGGTTTTATCTGCCCTCAGTCACCTTTCAGCCTGTCACTGGCCTCATGTTCAGCAGCTAGCTGGGGGAAGGTAGTGCTGGCTCAAGGGAGGTGGTAAGAACAGTGAGGAGAAGGTAGTGAGGTCTACAAATCCAACTTTTTTAGCAAAAATCAGCTCATATATTGATTTTAAGTGACCAAGGGACAGTAACCCGCTTGCAGAGCTTGTCTTGCCATAGGTAGCATTGCTAAAGGGCATTTCCTCCTCTCCCCTCTGTTAAATTTGCTCCTGCAAAATACGCTGTTACACAGACAACCAAATACACTGCAAAATCATCAAGTCTGTTTTTCTACACTTCATTGTTCTTCGCTTCTCAAATAAAGCACAGAAAAGAAGGCAGTGAGGGAATCAAAGAAAAGAATGGAAGATAAGCGGATTTCAAAATGGGTCTTTGACCTGCAAAGCAGTAATGAGAAGCGAATTTTCTTTTTAGTTTATGGAAATTACAGTCTGCTGCCTAGATAGAGATAACTCTGCAATGCAACTTCATTCTTGCTGAGCTTTTCTTTCCTTTAATCCCGCTGACTAGAAACAGTCTATTTCTGTACTGTAAGCATCATCTACTCCAACTGAAAAGCCTTAATTTAATTTTTCTAGACAGGACTGTGGGATGTTTCTGTGGTTGCTATTATGAACAGAAGAAAGCTAGGTAAAAACTATTTATCTCTCAAATTAAATACAATGATTAAAGATTTAAATCCTATGAAATTGGGCAGCACATTTTTGATTCTCCCATGTAACCTTGAGAGATTCGTGTATGTGACTACCGCTTTCTGGCTCCATAGAAGAGAATAAAATGCATAAATCAGCTACTGAAGCTCATCTGCATTTCATCTGCTGGGAAGGGGGGAATAGAAGAGGGAACCCTTGTGGAGATTCATCTGATAACAAAATTATAAATGAGATGCTTGTGTGGTAGCAGCAGTTGTGAGATGAAGAGTGCAACGTGGAGTAGAAAAATGCATAGCTAGCTCATGAACTAGTCATAGCTGGCTTAATTTCACTGAAGCTGCTGGAATTGCACTCATATTTTTTTCCAGCTGAAGAGCAGAAAAGTGAAGAGCTTTCATCAGAAACAGTGTAAAAATGTATTCACAGAGACATAAATATTGGGTTGATGGGTGTGAAAGAGGCAAAAGAGAAGCCTGTAGTTAGTTTTTCTCATTTGGGAGAGAATTACTGACACAGACTGACACACAACAGACAACTGAATTAACCCGCTCAATATTGCTGTAGGAGAAGGTGGAGGAATTGCTAACGGTGGTGAAAGGGCCAGCAAGACAAAACGCTGCAATGCTGCAAGCAGCACTTCATTACGCAGCCCTACTGCCACGGTCATCCATACAGATATAAAAACGAGTTGCTTGTTTTTCTACTGGCGCTGTGGATTTGCAAAGGCTCTGGCTGTGGCTTACCGGTCCGTGAGCCGGTCCTGGCAGCCGGGCTCTCCTCACTGCGGCTCCCATGGCTGCAGTCAGCGTACATCCATCCTCCACAGAAAAGGGCCCTGCTCCCCCGATGATACGTTGGTCAGTATTTAATCTCCGGTGTTAGTTAGAATTTTTCTCAAATGTCTGTCAAGTTTTGACATGTGGTTTTTGTCATTGTGGTTGTCTTTCCTGTGTTCCTCACAGGCAGGGAGTCCCTTCACTCCCTGGTGCGGAGCTTTCAGAGGGTGTAAGCCACGGAAACAGTGACCCATTGCAATACCAGGTATGGGTTTGTCAGCAGCAGGTCACATGCCGATTTCTATAACATTTGTTGTAAAATATGGACGCTGCTCATGCTGTCGCAGGAGCCTCATATTTTATGTTTGCTGTCGGGGTTGTTTTTATGAGTGGGAAAGGGGAGCAGCCATCCAGGGGCTCCCACCTGTGCCCGCACCGCAAAGCGGGGAAGCCTCACGGGGGAACTGAAGGGAGCAGAAAATGATGACCTCTTCTTAGGTCATTTGTAAACTTCCACGTGCAAGGAAACAGAAGGTGGTATCTTAAGAAAGGCCATTTGACAAGCAGCAGAGTGGTAGCTGTAGCCACAGCAGCAAGTTGGGACCCAAAGAAAGGCATGGGTTTCCATCTCACATAAGCTGCTAGTGCAGGGCTGAAGTTAGCTGAGAAGCAGGATTTTAGGACCTCCCTCCCCTAGTATTTTTGGTGGGAAATTAGACCAGTGGTGTCCAAATTTTTTTGATTATGCAATAAAAAATTTTGAGCACACATGTCCAATTTATGTCTACGTAGACATATTTTCTTCCTGCACCCTACATGTTTGTCTTACGCACCCCTGGTGTGTGCGCATCCCACTTTGGAGACGACTGGTTTAGACAGGCCCTCTAGTCCAGATGCCCTGAAATCCTCTCTGGAAAGCAGTGTCTCCCCCTTCCCCACAAGAGCCCATGGATGTTTGCCTTGCGTCTGGCCACCTTCTCCTCCCCACCTGCCTGGCTCAGCACAGGGTGGTCTCCACACTGCTCCTGCCTTTAGCATCGCCTTTAGAAATCCCCTGCCCTGGGCACCTCTGTTAACCACTCTAATGTTGCCTGTATCAGATTAATACAAACACTTAAGCATCAGGTGCTGAGCTTTTAATTACACCCACGGTATGTTCAGCCTGCACAGCACACAGATGTGTTATTTTTCTACTCGATATACCCATCAGTTCTAATTATTCCAGAGCATTGGAGTCAGAACAGTGCAAAAATGTCGGGGTATACTCTTTTGACTTTTTGTATGACTAGTGTTCAGCCAATAACCTTTGGGACCAAAAATACCAGACCTCTTCATTGCTCACTTTATCCTGACCCCCATCTGCCTTCTGGAAAGACTTTCTACACTCTACCCTAAGCCTAAAGCCACCGCTAGTCACAGCTCAACTACAACCTGCAGAGACCTTCCCCAAAACCAAGCAACTAAGGCCTAGGCTACACATCTATGTACCTTCTCCACCCTCTCCAGCTCTGCAGCCCTAGGAGGGAATTGATTTGTTCATCCTCCCAGGTCTGGGAAGCAGGCCTGCCTTACAAGGTGGGCAAAGCCCTTGGCTCTCATCAACTCCAGCTCCCTTATATCACCTTGCATCCTTCTGCTGTCCTTCCATCTCCTAACCCTAACCATAAGACAAACTCAAACCTCAAAGTCTGGGCAGACCAAACGCCTGGCCATGGCCCAATTTGCAGTGTCATCTACCACCTTCTTTGCTCTTGGGGATACTTTTTGCATAGGTTTCATAGGAAACCTAACCACAGTTATTCCTTCTGGAAGATGCTAAAGGTGTTTGGCTCAGCTCTGTGCTAGGGCTGGCCCCACTCACCAGGCCCTGGAGGAGGTAGCCCCCACCATGGCTTGGGGCTGCAGTCTCTCATGCCCAGAGGGTGGGAAGCAGATGGTTATTCTAGGCGGCAACGTCTTTTCTTTCTCAGCAGAGTTTGTGCCAAGTTATGGTTTCTGTGAGCGTTATAAAAGATGGCTCAAAGCCTAGAAATTTTTCATTAATTTAGTAGGACTTTTGCTGCCACCAGAAGCGTGGCTGATGGTGATAACTGAGGTGTTTTGTTGCATGTGCCCTTGGGTGGGTCTGTGGGCTGTCATTTAGCTTAGGGTTAGGGTTTTTTCTGGTCTTTGAGTTAAGCAATCCAAAGCTTCCAGTCCCCCAGCTGGGGACCTCACTACACAGGAGGCTGAGCTAGGAAGGAGGCTGGCACAGCTTGGGTCCAAAGCCTTTTCTCACCTTTCGCAGCTTGAGTCTGGTGGTGTACCCCTGGGATAGTTCTGTAATCTGATCACAAATTCAGGGTGCAACACCAGAGGGAAAGAGGACTAATGGCCTCACCAAATATCCACACCTACATTCTCCATAGCTTCCCATGTCCTCTAAAATTTGATAAATAACCAAGGAGCTTTGCTCAAGTCTGCAGCACCTGAGGGGTTATGAAGGCAGTCGCCTTCAATTACAGTCCTTCTTTTCTCTCTTTTTTTCTCAAGTGTAATTCTCTGCCTGGATGGCAGGGCTTAAGGGCAGGGTAGTGATTAGTGCTGGAAGATCAATAGCCTCGAGAATGAAAGTTATTGCTGGCATTTAGATAAACTGGAGTTTACAAGACGAAAAAAGCTGGCAGGACCAGCCAATGTTTTTCTTCTCTTCCTTTCTCACTGTTCCTCAATATGTTGCTCAGGTTGGGTTAGGAATTCTTCTAACTGGGAATTAGGAAACCTGCATCCTTGGGAAACCAGATTGCTCCTGGGCAGGGCTGGCCAGAGGGAGATTCCCAGTGTTACTTGCGGGAGCCAGAATCCTTTGTCTGCTGGAACAAGGACCAGTTCCCTCATTAATTACTCCAGGTTAGTGCTGGATTTATTTATGTTTTGCCCTGGAGTCAGGCAAACCTAGAAACATTACAGAACACATAAGTCCTCCATACATGACCTCATTAAAACAATTTCTGTACCAAGACAAAGCTAATGGCTGTGTCAGCCTATTAGAAAACAACAAGGCCAGGCAGGACCATTGTTGTTGACTTTGAGGTTCAGAAAACATGCCTTGAAACAGTTTTGCAGGAAAGGCTCTATTTTTTTCTTCCTGAGCAGCATTTATGACAGGAATTAAATTTATAAAAAGAAAAATGTTGTTTTCTGGCAGAGCTGTATTCTTTCAGTGCCTTAGAAAAGCAGTTTCAGGAGAAGACATTTATATAATGAAGCAGTTTGTCTGATTACTTTCCTGAGTATTTGTCTTTATTTCTTGGCCATGACAGTAAAACGATAAACTTTGTCACTAGTACACAAGGAGCAGGCATGTTTCAGTCTCTTTGGGCTTTTGAGGTAGCCATAAGAAAGTAAAACTCTTTATGTTTCACAGCGTTTATGGTTGGCTTTATTTTAATAGCTGTTATCATTGAAAAGGGTGGTTTTTTCCTGGTTTTTAGCTGAAAATATCAAACTCTGAAATTCTCTCAGAATGTCCTGTTTGTCCTCTGCTTATAGCATTTTTATGGCACACATTAATAATTCATGGAGAAAAAAATAATTGTGGTTAAAATTCTACTCCTAGCTGCATAAAAGCAGCTTATTGACCTTTCTAAAGGCTTTTCTTTCCATTTTTTTATTGGCTTATCCATACATTTTTTTGAAAGTTGAGCTTCAGGGGCTCCTTCTGCAAAGTACAACTTCTTGTTTGTATGACTGTGGATAACCTTGAAGTGCCCTGAGCCAACCGAAAATTCAGGAGGGAGAAAACAGAAACAGCAAATCGAATGGCACATCATTTCTCAGGTGCATAGAATATGCCTGGACCAGCAAGTCGTACAGTACCCAGTGGGGTATCCTCTGCTATCAAGGATGTTTTGGGACCATTTTCATTTACGCCTGTCATCAGAAAAAGGATGAGCACTGACTAAACACTGTTGAGAAATCACTTCTCAGTGCCACCGTAAGGTCCAGTAATGTACAAATGTTTCACATGCTTCAGTTCTTACAATACTACTGTGAAGTTGCAGTATTACCTATCTGCACGTAAAGATGAGTAAACTGAGGCATCAAAAGAGCTTCCTTGCCTTACACTACAGCCATTGCCCTGAGCCCTCTGCTCTGAATTCCAGTTTCTGCTTACCCCTTCAGATGTCAAAAAGGCAAATGGAGAAGACAGCTTGTAGGCACACAAGCAGCATCCTGGTTTTGACAACTGCCACGTGCTGCCAGGCGCACAGGCCGATGCGTTTTGAAGCATCTGATGCGCGTGACACAATGCCAGTTTTGCAGGTCTGCTCCTGAAGTTACAGCACTAGTCCCGGGAGCTTTTAAAGTAATGGGTTATTTGCGACAGCGCGTGGGGACACAAGCACCAGAAATCCCAGTGATTTTTCAGAACTTTTTTGGGGGTGGGAGAGGAGAAGAAGGGAAAACAAAGTAGTGGTAATCTGGAACATTTTTTTCCCTTGAACTATCTGCATCCTATATAAGATCTAAGGTCATTTTCAACACTGCATCCGGGATTAATTGTGTTGATGGCGAACACAGACATCTTGTGTCTTTTTTTCTCTTCCTTGCTCTGGTCTATGCCTTAATGAAATAGTTTATGTGCTAACAGTATGGAATTGGAGCCTATGGAAAAAATGTGGGGTTTTTCTAGAAAACTTCAAACTCTATTTCCACATTGTCATTCAACTCTGTGATTGAATCTAGCCTGCAGTAAACAAGAACTTACTGCGAAGCAATCAATATTCTGTTCTAGCTGGGTCTGGAGGAAGAAAAGGTCCTGATGAGCCATTAGCATCCATGGTGCCAGCAGAATTTATGCTATCTGATGATCTGTCTTCTACAGTCTGCTCTCAGCACCGTTTTATTTCTTATCCTTCCTTCCATTTCCCATGTTATTGAAGCCTTTCTTGGAAGAAGTCCAGCTCTCCCCCGGGAAGTCAGCTTTGTGGTACCAAATACACCAACACAGGCTTCAGGCTGCTGTGGATTCAAGTTTTGCATGTAATGAAGCTTCTTCCACTGCTGCATTCATGACACACAGTGAGGGCTGCCAGTTAACAGGGATGCCGCTGGCCATGCTGGCTGCAAGCTGCTCACACCTGGAGAGTAAATGAAAGCTCTGTGTGCCTCCCCAGTCTGGTACAGCCAGTTGTTTTCATCACATTCGGCATCTCTCATTAAAAAAACAAAAAATCACACACACACTGCCCCAGGGAATTCAGTTTCATTTGTAAATCTGGGATTATCCCACTGTAAATACACCAGACACAGCAGTCAAGCTAAATGCTGAAAGGCAATGCTGTACCATCACTGCATTAATTCACCAGGCTCATCAGTATTTTAATCACAAGATCCAGGTTGGTTTTCTGAACCATGGGATTAGTAAATCACAGTGGGATTTCTTCTGTCTGTCGCTACTTTATTCAGGAAGCAAATATTCTGCAGCAACAATAGATTTACTTCCTACAGCTGTCAAACGTTGCCAGCAATACATACTAATGTTTCTGAGGAGGAGCTACTCCTCCGAGCCGGAGTGTGTCGGACCACAGGCTCATAACGGCAACATCTCAGATCTGCAGCCTGCGGTCCAGCAAGGCAGAGGAGTAGATTCTGATTTTAAGAAATTAAAAGCAAGGTCATTTTTTCTCATGGCCTGGGAAAAAACTCCACAGCTCAGTTTTGGGCAGCAGCAGCCTCTCTTCGCAGTGAATCTGCTAGCTGAAACCGCTCGGTTTAGCACAGGAACACGGGGAGGAGCGGGACGGGGCCAGGTCTGTGTGCCCAGCTGCTCCCAGCTGCTGCCCAGTGCCTCGGCACCGTTGCATCCCATGGCAGGTATGTACCATCAAATTAGGGAGGAGGATGGAGAACAGTGAAGATGCTCCAGGGTGCCAACATTACTACGGTGGCTTGTCCAAGCCCTGGGCTACAGGACAACCGAGGCAAGGTAAAAGACATTAATGTAATGCTGTACATCACATGGAAAAAGCCATGGGAACAGGCAGTGTGCAGCTGAGGGCAAATGATATATGACAACACAAAATTTTACCTAGTCCTTTTTAGATTCAGGTCATCAATTAATCTGTTGCGGAGAAGGGTTGTGGACTCCCCATCCTTGGAGATATTCCCAAGTAGACTATATAAGGCTCTGAACAACCCGATCTCAGTTACGCTGCTCCAGGGGCCCCTTCCACCTTAAATTGTTCTATAACCCAATAGCTCAGGATCATAAGTCGATAGCAGATAGAAATAGATAAAATATTTGTAAGGGGACATTATTATGGTCTCTATGGTTGTAGATACTGATGTGAACCCTGAAAGGTGACAGTGTTCCTGCTTCCAGAAAGGACCTATCAATTAGCAACCCCATTAAAAGGAAAACTTCACAGTAGGGCTTTTTAAAAAGACGTATCCTATACTGTACTTTTGTCTAAGACAATAAGCTCTTGTTCACATTTTTCTGTGTATATATTTTATGTCTCTTCACTGAGATGCAATACAGGATATTTTTACACTAGACTAAGTAAATGTGAAGTAGTATTTCGGCAAGACAATAGCAAATCAGTGGTCTTAGCATTTGGATTTGCTGGAAAACTCTTTTCTTAGGGGGAATGCAACAGCTTTGCTGAGTCTAATTAAGCAATAGGTGTGAGCTGACTAGACTTCTTTCACTCATTTTGACAAAAAGAAAGTAATGATTTTCCTTCTCCGCTACTAAGGACAGTTCACGCTTGGATACAGTCTAGTAGCACCAGGCTCCACCAGGTTCATGGTGGATTCCTGAAGTGGTTTTTTGTTATGTGTCCAAGGTTGTATTACACACCTTATGTATTCTGTTTGCCTCTACCGTTTCTCTTTTAGAATATCTATGTACCTTTAGCCTTGGGGTCTTTATAGAGCTTAACATTTTTTATTGACTTGGCACGGAGGAAAACCACTGTGAGTCAATTCCATGGTGATGGACTGAGCTAGCAAGCTGCACTGCGTAGACACGGTGCCTTTATGGATATACATGTAAGAACAAGCCCTGTGAAGCCAAGACCTAGTATAGGTCCTGTTGCTGCTTCTGAAACTTAGATACTCAATGATCAGGTATCTTTGTACATGAGAAGCATTTTTTCCCCCCTAAGACATTTGCAGACCTATTCAATTGCCCTTTAGAATAGAATGTCACTTTGGTGACATTTCTCAGTCACCTTCTTCACAAGAAGAATGAATGTCTGACCTGCCTAAACACTAAAGAAAAAAAAATTTCCTCTCCTGTTCTGTTCCTGGTATTGAAGCATTCAGTTTTATACAAGTTTAATATTCAGAAATCTCATTTCTTTCTTTATTGCACATTTTTTTGGCTGCCCTGGAACACATCAAATGACTAGAGTTTGTTTAGAACTAGAGAAGCTGAAAATTGGTTATTTTATTTCTCTCTTCTGGCTCCAAGAATGCCCCGCTAAAATGCTAACCTCATCATTACTGTCACATTCATCTGTCTTAGGCTTTAATGAGGTGCAAGACAACAGGTCTGTACTCAAAATCTTACTCTGATCACACAGTTTCTCGGCAGCGAGGGATGTCCTGCGAGAGGACATGGGCAAATAGTCATGGCGGTGGTCTTTGCATATAAGGGGAAAGAGAAGCCAAAAGGCAGCAATGACAACCCAGCTTCCAGAAAACACTAACAGGAAGGTGCAGCCAGCAACAGTGAGTGGTTGCTCAAGCTTCCAAACACTGTAAAAGTGCTTTGTAGTTATAGTACAGTTATAGTTTTAGTATAGAACTATGTATATAGTTCCAACTATACATTTGAATGCATGCCATGCTTGTTTCTTCCCACTTTCCCACTCAGATTTCCCCTCAGAATCATTCCGCATCTTCTTAATGCAAGGTTTGTGGTAGCAGCAGCTTCTCAAACCCCCAAGGCAGAGAAGGGTAAAAGGGAAGGAGGGGAACAAGTGGTGTATAATCATCAGGGTAAAAAATGTCTAGAAGAAAACAACAGGAAAATTTGCTTTAAAAAAACCTTTTCTCTGATCTGTTTTAAAAATAATGGGAATTGAGCTCCTGCTTTGGTTTCTGCCCCACTCTAATCCCTCCAAGCGTTACAGAAGCCTCCTCAGGGCGCGTGCCGATGTCCCACACACCTGTTTCCAGAGCAAGGCAGGACAAAGCAAGGTAACGTCGTGCTTCTGCTTTGGCACCTTCCTGTACCCTCAGCTTATGTCAGATCATCAAACTGATTTCTTTTAATGTGGACTTTCCTATTTAAAAATTAGTGTAGACAAAGCCAAACTGACCCCCATCTATTCAATATGCCAATATAAGCCAAAGTAATTTTCCTGAGACAGATTGATTAAAGAAGTACCCATTATTGTTTTTGATAAGGTTAGACCTGTTTCTGCTCTAGAAAATCCTTCACTGGAATTAAGTTTACATGGAAGAGAAACCCATTCTCCCTGTTTCACAGCTGGGCACAACCTGCCACACAATTCCAGGAGTTTAGAAAAATTTGACACCTGCTCTAAATCACTTCATTGTGTGGAAAGGGTTGAAATGAAAAAAAAAAAATACTTCAGTCATCATTTTCCACTGCTCTTTTTGTTGATCTGAGAAGATTAGTTAGAATATCAAATTTATTTTAGATTTGTGTTGGTGTTAAAAATCTTGCCAGTCTGTTTAACAATGAATAGTTTGTGTTTTTCAGTCAAAATATTGTTTTAAAATAGAAGGAAGCAGAGACGGAGAGACAAAGACACAGAGAGAAATCTTTCCTTCCACTTCAGACAAAACTGGTGACTTTCAATCAGGAACATGTTAAAGAAGAGTCATGAGAAGAAGTAGTTTACTCTTAGGCATGTTGGTAAGACAAGGTTTGTAGGTAGAGTTGATTTTTTTATTGAATGAAGTAGCTTAACTGGGAAAAAAATTAGGTTTTGGATACATAAACCCTCTTCCCAGTCTCTGAAGACTCTGAAGGTTTGAGGATTGTTTAATGTGTTGGTCTCTATCATTTTAAGAGACTTTTGTTGGAGAAGCCCCCAGGCTGCCTCCTGTCCTTAAGATGCCTCAGCTTGAACATTCAGAAACTCATCTGAAATACTGGGTTGTGGAAGTTAGAAAACAGGCACAGTAAAAGGGATTAGCCACCTAAATAGCGTGTTAGAAAGACACAGTTAAGCTAAATTGTATCTTCTCTCATTTCACGGTCCTTATTAACTTCTGAATGAGCTTGGCAAGTATATCCAAGGGCACAGTTCTGTTTTTGAAGTGTAAATTGACCCCTCCCCCTCCCAGTTGAAATCTCTAGAGTATCAATTCACATAACCTAAGAGTATTTTTTTCACACTACTTTGTTAATATATTCCATAAGTTGTATCCGCAGTGGCCGTGTCATTACCGCTCTCGAGGCAGTTAAAACACCCAACCTCTCAGCCATCTGTGCACAGAACTCATCCCGGCCATCGTCCCGCTGGAGGCGACGCCGATTCCTTTGAGGCCGGTAGAAAAACTTCAGAAGTCCACCTTGAATTCCAGTGCAATCTGTGAAAGTTGCGATGAAAAACATCTAGAAATATCCTTAGTGTCAAAGGGACTAATAAGGACTGTTGCTTTTGTAATTGCCACTTCATTAGACATGTGATGTTTTCATGCCTGGAGAATCTGAAGGAACAACGTAGCAAATACACATGCAAGCACACACTTTCTTTGCTAAAACTGCATGCTCTGACAGCATTTTGAACAGCTGGAGGATTAATAATCATTGCTCTAGTTTACTGAAATAAATTTAACACTTCCATCGCTGACTCCATTCTCTGCAGCAATCTGCACTTGAAGCCATGTGAATGAACGTGTTCCAGCATTATAACAACTCCATTGCAATCATTTATCAAAAACCCTTCTGTGCGATCTGAAAAAAAGAAGTGGGCAGGAAACGGAGACCAAAAAGAGATACATATACTACCTCTGCTTAATTCTAATCCTGTTAAAAGAAAAAGCTCTTGAAGGAACTCTTATACAGAACTGACTAAAAAGGCAATGGTTTATATTATTGCCTCCTGTATATTATCATTAGAGTGGGAAAAGAAACATCAAACGTCTAATCATCCCTAAAGCTTCAGCGCCTGCGATTATCTAAGTTTTTGAGACCATTGATATCCAGTAGTTTTGCCTCTCTTTGCCTTTAGCTGATCTCAGCCCACCAAGGGCCACCAGCTGGTGACAGTCCTTGCCACCGCTCGCTCCCAGCCCGCTCCTCCACCACCATCCCCTTGCAGCCAGTGGCTCTCCATGAGGTCTGGGCTGGCCAAGCGAGCGGGGAGGGAGCTGCGCCCGGCTGGCGGGTGCAGAAGAGCTCACTCCACAAAGCCCAAGGAGCGTTCCTGCTGCACGAACGGGCAGCAAGGCACGCATTCAGCAGCCCGCTCTGCGCGTCAGCCCGCATCTTCTTGGAGCAGCAGGATTTGCAATGCAGGGGGACAAATGGCATTTAAGGGGTTGAAGGGAATACAATGTACTATACAGAGCGCAGCAGCACTTTGGTGTCCTTGGAGAAAAGCATAAAATGCTTTTTGACAGACACCAGATAGGTCAAGGTGGGGTTAGTCTTGTTTCTCAAAAAGACAACTTGTTACGTTTTGATCTTGTGAAAACGACTTTTAAAATCCACTGATTTTTCTGAATACAGACCATGTTACTGACCTTTCCTTACTCATTAGTGTTTTTCAGACTAAAACAGTGTCTTATTTGTCTTACTTTTTCTCCCTGGATGAATCCCAGAATAACCTACTATGAATATGCTTCTAATAGCTAGAAAAAAAAACAACAACCCATGCTCAGTGACCCCCTGATTGACTTTCTGGGGAAGCTAGCAAAAGGAGCAGGGGAGGCAGGGACAGGGGTGCCTCCCCTGTTCCAGGAGTTGGAAGCAAGGTTCAATTAGAAAATGCTGAAATCCTCACAGGCAGCATCTCTGCTGAGGCTGGTGTCAGCACATCAGAAGTCCCCGAGGCTGGAGCGGAGTAAGGCAGAACCGAGCCGGGCTGGCTGGTTTTGTCTCCCGGCAACCTAATTGCATGGAAATGTTTTGGGAACACACAGCTGCTGTTACACATGGCACTGGCCCATATTTGAAAGCAGACAGAAATGCCTGTTTAACCAAACCCAGGATTTCTCTGTGGCTGCAGGAAGATGTGTTTTTTCTAACCTCAACAGACAAGCCCTTGGCAATTTATCCATCCACAGCAGCCATCTGTTTTCAATAAGGATCATCTGCACCCGAGGACAGGTGGGACCCTAAATCTGCATGGCAAAGCTAATGTTTCTGCTCTGTCTCTTAAGACAGAGAGCTGCCAAGCGATACCTCCGCCATCATCAGCCTTTTAACGAGGAGCAGTGATTGATGGAGATGCTTTGGGAGCCCAGTTAACATCTGGCCTTTTCTGCCCCCAAACCAGCACCCTTGCTCATCGGCAAAGCTCTGCTCTTTGGTACGTGATCTGCTGCCTTCTCCCCTTGTCCGTTCTGCTCCCAGCCCAGGAACACTCTCCCTCCGTCAGCGCTGTGCCAGGCGCCTGCCAGCCCCGTGGGCACGCTGGCAGCCCACCCACCCTCGTGCCCTGCGCCGCACTTGACCCTTGACACCCCTTGCTCAGCGGTCTGCCTCTTCAGGGAGAGGTTACTCAGCTCACGTTGCTTTTGGGGGGGCTCCGTGTGTGCTTTGCTTGCTTTTGATATCCCCTGTCAACTGCCCACCACAGCCTGCCTGGAAAAGACGCTGGGATTAAGGCGGTAAAAACGTGTCCCTGATTTTCCCCAGACTGCTGAGCCCACTGTTACTCAGGAAAGACAGAGCGGTTGCTGGCTGCATGCAAATTTAATTGTGAGGCTTTTAAATGGATTTAAAGGGGTTTAGCTATTCCAAAGCAGCTTTCATACGTGTCTCTCAGCTGCAGAGTGTTTAGACCTCCATGGAGAATTTGACTTCTCACAAACTAGCTTTGTTAGTTTGTTTATGCAAGGATCTAGGCATTTGGGGTGTTAAGCTTTAAGACATTATTGGCTGCAAAGCAAAAGGACCTGGTTGTCGGCCCAGGGCAGAGGCAATAGCTGATGGGTCTGATAAGAACTGTTTATTCAAAATTAAATTGGTCACACTTCAGGCTTACCACAAAATGTGCTCTCCCCGATCATCTCCTAAATCCAAAGGGAGACCTGTGCCCCAGGATAACAACACTGCACAGAAATTCAGTGCCTTTCACATGGTAGCAGAGAACAATTAGATCACAGCCTGCCCCAAGATCTTCAACCAGTTCAGTCCCCTAAAGGTTTCAGCAACGGGAAAATGTCTTTTTTGAACTGCAGCCACTGCTAAGATGTGCACATGCTGCCTAGCCCCAATAAATGGCTGTTTCACACTGGCTGCTCCATTTTCTTCCCAGGATAGCATCGCACTGGATTTGCCTGCGAGGATCATGTTATCTGTGTATAACTCCAATAGTTTTTTCATGCTGGGCTTGTTGCTCACAGCCACACGGAGTCTGGTGGCTGCGCTGACCTTTGATGCATTTATTATTGACCACAGAGGTAGCCCTATAAATTTACGTAACACTTTGCAAACATAAATACATTGTTCCTGTTCCAAGGAAGGACCATATCAGGTTAAAAAGTGCTGTGCCAGGAGAATAGTTGGATCAAGGTTAATGAGCTATTCAGGTATGATCAGAGAGAAGCCACATGTGTAAGGACATAGGTGACTTTATTGATCTCGGTCTGGCAGAGCTCAAACTAATGCCACTCTCACCTGGTATCACCAGAAATAAAAACTAGTTCAGCACTTGAAATGGCAACGTTGAAACGTTGAAGCAGCAGAGAATTCAACACCAGGCATTTTCCACCTCTGTTACCCTTCCTGCAATAAAACCCGGCTTTGCATGAAGGAGGCTGCACGAGAAGTGAAAGCAGCACGGACAGAAACCGTGATGCCGAGAGAGGCACCTTCCACAGCATTTGCAGCTGAGCAACTTGGCTGAAATTCTTGTGTTGCCTCAGTTCGTCGGGACAACTGACCACGCACCCACCGGTGCCACCCACTCTCCTCCTTCTGCTCTCACAGCAGAACAGGTTTCTCCGCCACCTGCCCAGAGGCTGACGGAAGGGCAGCTGGGGAAGAGGAAGGGGCTCCATAGAAAACCTCTCCAACGTCTCCCAGTTGTATGTGGGAGATGCTGAAACCATGCGACTTAGCCTGAGATGGTCCACAGGGGTGGAAGAAATGAATCCATTTTGAACTTTCTTGTCTTTGGAATAATCTTGACATACAAAGCTGCTCACAGCCGCTGGTGCCCGCTTCTTCTTCCTCTGTACCTTTTTCTGGAGCAGAACAATGAGCATCGTGACCTGAGAACTTTTCATCTTCTATCCAGAATTCTAGCATTTGCGGGGTTTTACCTCAGGTTTCAGAAACATGCAGTTTTTCTCTGAATGTTGAATAAACTGTAGTGCACAATTACCTGCAAATTGCCATCGGATGGAAGTTGATTACAGTAAATAAGAACTGAAGAGACTGTACAGAAGTGACTTGAAAGCAACAAAAATGAAGCTCATTTATGTTTTCTGAGCCTGCCTTCAGTAGCTTTGTTGCATATACACTACATTTTATACCCTGATTGAAATTCAAATTAGTTTCTATGTGGAAAGGTCTACTGAGAACTACGGATACTCTTCATATGCAGATTTGGGAATCTTGTATTTAAAATGCAGTATTTAGCCAAAAGGCAGGTTGTCAAGCCAAGCAGCCTGACCTGAGCAAATGAAGGGGAAGTACTTCACCGAAGGGAAACCTTCACCGCAGGGTTTGGGCAGAGCGAGACCTTTGCCCCCCCCCATCTGTTCCCTCACAAAAATCTCTGCTTTAGCACTGCTGGGGTAGACTAGACAAGGCACCGCAGCAAGGAAAAGCAAGGACGGGCACAAGAAATGAGTCTCATGTTCAGCATGTGTAACTCAGCAGCCATTCCTCTCTGCAATTAGCCCTTTTGTAGCACAGCTCCTCCAGCACGGCAGAGCCTGCCTATGAGCTGAGAGCCATTAATACATTTTTTTTCTCGGTTGCTTGCTGTGAAATTGCAGTGACACGGTACGAGGGAAGGAAAGGGCCGGTGTCACTGATGAAAGCACCGAGATGTGTCTTCGAAAGAGGATGAAATTTTATGCTTCCAAAGGAGAGGAGGCAAGAGAGAAAAAAGGCAACAGCTCCCACCACCTGCTCCCACTTCAGCAGTGAGGGACATCTGGAGTAAGTGGATGCTTTTTAATATTTACAGTGCTGTATGTGAGAGAAGCGAAAGCCCACTAGCACTTGGTTCTGTGTCATGCTCCCTGTTAGCACCAGGGGAAACGTGAAGCTACCTCTGCCTTCTGAAGTGCAGGGACTGTGTTTGAAAAGCCACTCATCCCTGAGGAGCGCTCACACAACGCAGGCTGAAGTCACTCCTTTGGAAAGTACTCTCTGTCATCTGACATCAAGACAGTCTCTGCGTGCAGTGACTGACTTTTCTGGTTGCATCTTGAGTGTTCATTTGTGAGCAGAACACTTGACTCTTGCAGTGAAGGGTTAGGACTTGCAGTCCATATTTTTGTTTTCAGAACATGTTGGCTGTGTTCTCTTTCCAACACAGCACAAATAAAATCTGTAACATGTGGCATTCTAAGCAAGGACACAAAATAAATAAATACATTTTTCACAGGTACTTGTCCCATTGTCTTCCTGCCTTCCAGCTAGACCTACGCAGTGGACATAGAAGAAACAGCACAGTTAGACAGTCATGGTGCGAGACTGGATCTGTTTAATTCAATACTTTCCCACTTGGAGAAACACAGTTGTATTTTTTTCCCTTTTCATCCTTTGATTTTAAATGATTGATGCAATAAATTATCAGTGATTAGACTGTAGGTTTGCATTCCTCAACAGGCTCTGATTAGTGGCGCAGCACACTGCACAGCCAGCCTGGCCCCTGAGCGTGTGTGAGATCCCTCGCCTGGGGCGCGCTGCGTCCGC
>NW_010560761.1:14990-18228 GCF_000687285.1 Phaethon lepturus | reverse complement strand
GGGGGGCGCGGCCCGCCCGCGGGGGGCGGGGCCAGCCGTGCCTTTCCCTTCGGGAAGCGGGCACACCGCAGAGGCTGCCTCCCCAGCACCTGAACGGGGCTTTCCTTTTGTCAAAGTCTGCAGTTGCTTCTCTTGTCCTCCATCCAGGGATGGAGCTTTCCAGCTACAGCATCTCTGCTCTCCCCCTCCCTCCTCCTCCTCGTTCACAGCTGTCTGCAGCCACCTTGGTAGTGAGGGGTAATACTGAAAATGTGAGGAAATGTAAGACTGTAGCACACATCCTTGAGCAAAAAGGCCTCTGAAAGCTGTAGATGTGTCTTGACAAATATTAATTCACTTCACAGATAACTCCAATTTAAAGTGACAGTTTTTAAAATGGCTTTTGGATATGATTTTCAAGGAGGCCTGAGCCATATTTTTTTCCCTTTGGGCCATGACAAGGGCAGGAGCAATCTGGTGAACACGAACTTCAGTCCTGACTCAGACTCCAGAGCATGGTCATGGTAGAAATTAACCTATTAACAAAGGTGGAGATGTGCGAGGTACCTGCCTATAGATGTTCCTGCCCCTCTTACACCAGCTGCAGTCCTGCATCCAGCTCTGGAACCCTCAGCACAGGAAAGACATGAACCTGTTGGAGCGGGTCCAGAGGAGGGCCACAAAAATGATCAGAGGGATGGAACACCTCTCCTATGAGGACAGGCTGCGAGAGCTGGGGTTGTTCAGCCTAGAGAAGAGAAGGCTCCATGGAGACCTTCTTGCAGCCTTCCAGTACTCCAAGGGGGCTTCTAAGAAAGATGGGGACAGATGTTTTAGCAGGGCCTGTAGCAATAAGACAAGGGGTAATGGTATTAAACTAAGAGAGGGTAAATTCAGACTACACAGAAGGAAGAAAATTTTCACAGTGAGGGTGGTGAAGCACTGGCACAGGTTGCCCAGAGAGGTGGTAGATGCCCCATCCCTGGAAACATTCCAGGTCAGGCTGGATGGGGCTCTGAACAACCTGATCTAGCTGAAGATGTCCCTGCTCACTGCAGGGAGGTTGGACTAGATGGCCTTTAAAGGTCCCTTCCAACCCAAAGATTCTGTGATTCTATGATTCTTCTGAAGGTGAGTAGACAATCTAGACAATCTTAATGTATATGAATTAAGGATTTCTTTTTCTTTATGATCACTTTCCTAGACCTTAAGTGCCCTGGGAACCTGCAGTTTGTGAAGACTTTTTTGAACTCGCTTTCAGTAGGATCGTTCCTCCCTTTTAGGTTTAGGGGAGAAGAGAGTGGAAGTCAAATCACCGCATAGAAAGGGCTCTCCTATGGATACACAATATCCTCTTGCATTTTGTATTTGCCAATTTGGTATTTATTATTTTATTATTTTTGCACCCGGATTTTATCCTGTGATTATGACCTTTGTCCCATAGGTAAGACAATGGTTGCAGTTGTGATTTTTTCCTTGCTACTCCTGCTGTCAGTGTCTTCCTCCAACATGCCTCGATGTACCCAACATTTGTTCCCAGCTCATGCTCAGTACGTGCCCTTCTCCGTTGACTGCTTCTGCTGTTAATGACCAACAAATGTTGTATTACCCAGCATTAATAGTACTGCAAGCGCTGGGCAGCCACTGGTGGTCCCTGTCACACTCAATGCTAGCGAAAAAGCAAGTACTGTAGCAAGGGCTTCCCTCATGCCACTATGCGCCGTGCAGGAGGATGACATGATGCAGTGGCACGAGGGGCTTGCGCAGCCTGGCTGAAAACCCCAGGCCAGCGGTGCTCAGAGGAACCGGGATAACGCAACCAGACAGGTCTGTTCTGGGAAATGTAACCTTGGGTTCATGCTCCAGCGTTGCGTTGGCGTACTGCACTGAAAAAAGATGGCAGGCATGTCTAATATAAAAGCTGACCGATTCTGAGCACAAGGAGAGTGGGCAAAGAGAGAGGAAGCTTTGCAAGGAAGGGCAACAAGATAGGCAGTAGTCTTCTTTAAGTCGTAAACGTGACCCATATAGCCAAGACGCACAAGCAGTGGCGGTTTCAAGCCGGATGGACAGACCTATGCAGCAGTGCTTTCTTGTGCTGCATCAATGAACCGGCAAGGCACCAGCTGGAGTCAGCCAGGGAGAGCAAGCCCAGACCTCCCCTGGCTACAGCAGCCACCCTTTTATAAGAGGCCTCTTTCCACAATTTTTGTTTAGGGGGTCAGCCACGTAGTGCTGATAATGACTTTATCTGAGTATTGCTTTGGGAATTTCACAGTTTTCAGGCATTAGGAAAAAAGATCCACCCACTCTGCAGGCTCCATGTGAAAACTCCTAGCATGCTGTAAGAGAGCTATGTATTTGATGCAAATAAATGGCGTATTCAAAACTTAAGCATTCCATCCAGCATTTGGTTTTGCAAATTACCATAATCATAGCTAGGCCACACAAAATATTCCAGAGGTGTTGTGACTGATGGGAAAGCCTTAAGATCTCATAATCCCAAGGTCAGAGCACAGATCTGCAACTTAACTACAAGTCTTTGGAAAGTAGTATTTGGAAATGCTCTCCAGTTCTTGAAAAGCTTAATAGGTGATTAGCAAGCTGTTTACTCATCTACAATTATTTAGATGAGGATTTCAGAGTACCTAATGCTTTTATGCTAGCATTGCTCTCCCACAGCATTGATTTTGTTATTGCTTTCAGGAAATACAGATGAGACTTTTTCAGTGTAAAGGCATCATTTTTTCCCTGCAAAATATTTTCCTGCAAAATACAAGGTTTGAAGACCAAATGTTCTTCATGGTTAAATCCCCAAAGCCCAGTGAACACCATGGCTATTGTATGACTGCATCTTCGCAATATACAGCTGGAGTGTCCAGGCAAAAAAGCTCATCAACAAATTCCAGCCTGGGAGGGGCCGTAGCAGGCAGGCTTCTGTGTGGTCAAAGGGACCAATCTAATTGGGGGTGTGGGGGGAGACAAGCCCAGGGTGCTGGGCAGTGTCCCCAAACTCCTCAGGAGTCTGCAGTGTCCCAAGAGCAAGCTCAGCCGATTTTTTTTTACTTGGGTAAACAAATGTTTTGCCACCCAACCATGGGCCCTTGGCCCCATAGCACCCCTTCCTCTGCCTGACACCCAGCCACATGTGCTCTGCCCAGGACAAGAAGAGGTATTCCTCAGCTCCCAAGCCGGGGCATCCCACCACACTCAACTGCCACAGTCTCCTCAGGGCTACCACCAAGGTGGTTTTCTTTAC
>NW_010560761.1:0-14959 GCF_000687285.1 Phaethon lepturus | reverse complement strand
AGCAGGAATCCTGTCAGAGCAAACTCTTTTAATTGATATGTTTATGGAACCGTAATGATGGCAGTAAGGCAGAAATAATCTGACCAACCCTTGGCTAATTCAATCATCTGGAGCGCTTTAGAAAACTGGCCCAACTGATCTAACCATGCTGTGGGAGTAGATTACTGAACCATCAGAGGTCAACTGGAAAAACAGCAACTGCATTTCGTTTTCCCACACTCCCACTGTCTAACAGAGATGCTGGATGTGGCTCTTTGCTCCTGTCCCTGGCATCCCCTCTCCACTTGCCAGGAGAGCAGGCATCTCTGCTCTGCCTGCTGGATATATGGCACTCTGGTGTGTCTCTTCTCCAGGCTTTGAACCTTACACATCTTTCAGAGGCATAAAATCTATGCATCTGGGAGAATGGACAGCATGGGAGGAGGTTTCTAATAATAGGACTTCTCTTAGGAAGTTCTGAGCATTTTCTGTGCCTGCAGTGTCACCTGCTCACAGAAAGAGCTGGGAGCACTCCCGGCAAAATGCGCTTTCTTTTCATATTCAGGATAGAAACCATGTTAGTGAAAGACTACAGAAATGTGACTGCTGTGTATTTAGATTACATGATACCCATAACAACTGAAAAAGCCTTCCCTTCCTGAATATACACTCTTTATATTACTTGCATAGGCTATTCAACTATACAGTTGTGTAAATATTGGGCAAGTCTTGCATAGATTTTCTAATGTGTAAAAGAGACCAGGGGAAAAAAAAAATAATCCAAAGGAAGGCATTAGCACAGTGTTCCTGTAACTTAATCATGCTTGCAATATTTTCCTTCTGATGCCCAAAGCAATGGTTTGGTCTAACAGAGATATGCATGTTCAAAGATCTCTCTCCTTTGATGTTGTTAAATAACATCTTAAAATATATCAGTGAAATTCTTAAAAGCCTGATCGACTTTTACTGCTAATAGGATCTCTTCATTTTATCAGTCCTCGCTTTGGGTCCAGATTCCTATTATTATCCAAGAAATAGGCTGAATTGATGAATGATGCAATAACGCATTCTGGTTTAGATCTTTGCCATTAAAGCCAAAAAAGCTTTTTTGCTTTAGTCCAGACAAGTGACTGAAGCAAAGCTGAGACAACATAATGAAGGTTTGTGTTAAGGGGCAAATCTGTACACTTATTTTATGTTCATGTTCTAGGCTGGTAGGACACAAGCCACCTCCAGGCTAGAAGCCAGACCTGTGACTGAACAAATGAGGCACAAAACCAAATTTGTTTACATGGTGTCCAGACTGGACCTGCCTCATCTTCAGCCAAGCTGGAGTGCTCAGAGTGGGCTGTGTCTGTAAGCACACACCCCTCTGCATGCTCTTGTGAATGGGATCCATTAGTTATAAAATAATCTCACTATTTTTAAAGTATTTTTTGCTTTAAAAGAAAATAGATTCATCTACTAAATTAAAAATTTATTACAAACACTATACAGTTATTTATTAAAGTAATGGTTTTAGAAACTAGCTCTGCTTGGATTTTTTTAATACTCTTACTTTCTTCGTTTCTTCCATTCTTTCTTTCTCTTCCTTCCTTTCTCTCAAACTTTTTTCCTTCCCTCTTCCCTGCCTATATTCTTTCCTTCCTTTCTCTCTCTGTTTTTTAATTCTTTTTTTTTTCCCCAAACAGATTTTATTCGTACAAGATGGCTCATTTTTTATCCGTTCCCCTGCCATGCACTGTAATTGGCTGGATGGGGCCATCCAGGCAGGACAGCAGCTCCGTTGCCAAGCCAGAGAAGCCATAGGTGCCTCCTACGGGGCAGCACCCTCAGCTTTGCCGTTGACATACCTGGTAGGGCCAGTGATACACCCTGAAGCGTGTCTCTCAAGGGACAGTAACTCACACATTCAGGCTGGGTTTTGTGAGGCCCCAATTTTCTCCTCACGGGATTTTCCATGTCTTTTTCTTGAGCCAGCTGAATGCCACCAACTGCAGCCCGGCTGCACTGCACCCTCTGCTTCGGTGACCTTACCCCCCTCTGCATGGAACCAGCTCACACTGTCTTCTAACGAGACTCCCCCCACGCCCTTTTATGCTGTTCTCAAAACTTACTTCCCACAGCAACCACCCATCAACAGCCATGGACGTCACCTCACAGCGCTGCCAGCTACGAGGTCTCCCAGAGTGTTCTGCCTGCAGCTAAAAGCCAGCGGGCAGTTCTCACTGACAACCGCCCGCAGGAGCAGGGATTGTGCCCCTGTACTCAGCACTGGTGAGGCCACAGCTTAAATCCTGTGTTCAGGTTTGGGCCCCTCGCTACAAGAAGGACATTGAGGTGCTGGAGCATGTCCAGAGAAGGACAACAAACCTGGTGAGGGGTCTGGAGCACAAGTCTTATGAGGAGCAGCTGAGGGAACTGGGGTTGTTCAGTCTGGAGAAGAGGAGGCTGAGGGGAGACCTCATCGCTCTCTACAACTACCTGAAAGGGGGTTGTGGTGAGGTGGGTCTTCTCCCAAGTAACCAACGATAGAATGAGAGGAAATGGCCTCAAGTTGCACCAGGGGAGGTTTAGATTGGATATTAGGAAAAATTTCTTCACCAAGAGGGTGGTCAGGCATTGGAACAGGCTGCCCAGGGAGGTGGTGGAGTCGCCATCTCTGGAAGTGTTCAAAAAACGTGTGGATGTGGTGCTTCAGGACATGGTCTACAATCATGGTGGCACTGGATTAATGGCTGAACTTGATGATCTTGAGGGTCCTTTCCAACCTTGGTGATTCTGTGATTCTGTGATTCTCGATTCCCGGCCTCTCCCCAGGGACCACTCCTCCAACACGGGGGGCACTTAACGCCGCTGTGCCATACCTAACTGGTGCAAACCAACTGTACGACTGAGATCCACAAGTGCCACAATCATGGTGGCACTGGATTAATGGCTGAACTTGATGATCTTGAGGGTCCTTTCCAACCTTGGTGATTCTGTGATTCTGTGATTCTCGATTCCCGGCCTCTCCCCAGGGACCACTCCTCCAACACGGGGGGCACTTAACGCCGCTGTGCCATACCTAACTGGTGCAAACCAACTGTACGACTGAGATCCACAAGTGCCAGAGTTTGGCACGGCAGTTACGGCGGGACTACTCCTCCAGCAAGGGATGCTGCCGGCGGGTCGGGAACGTGAGCCGCGTCTCCCGGAGGAAGGTGGCTGGAAATGAGTTTTTTCTCCCTCCGGAGCCGGTGGTGCTGACAGCCCTTCGGCTCGCTCAGCTGCAGCAGCGTCACCTCTGCTCGGCCTCCCTGTGCGCTGGTTCTGTTGCTCAACGTGACACAAACCCCTTGATGGTGCTCAGTGAGATTTTAATGATTTTAAATTTTCTGGCTGCTGGTGAAATTTCCACCTAATAGCAAAAACCCAGGGACTTGTTAGCAAACAGGGTTGCGCATACCTGTGAATTCCATCGACAATTAATCAACCGTTTAATTTCTATGAGTAATTAAAAAATCCTGCATGTTCAATACAGCTTTTGTTCTGTATTTGGAGAAAGGTTAAGCTACCTATAGCCTATTAGGATGCCACTAATAACTCCTAAGGAGGTTAAGCAAATTCAGGGACTAAATTCGGTTCAGTAGATGTAACCAATCTATTCCCAACTCCTAAGAGAGCTTGCTGAGAAGGCTTTTCCCCATTAACAGCACAGAAGTTCCAGATGATGTGGAAAAGTGATGACATAGTGTCAATAGTTTTTAAAAGACTATCAGTGGGAACAAGGTAATATATGTATATAGCAGCCTGGGCAAATCCTAGAGGAAACAATGATGGAAAATAAAAATGGAGAATCACTGCTAGTAGAATTTGTTCAGTCCATTTCAGTTATCAGGTGATGAACACTGGCCTGACTGCAGCATGTATGCATCTTTCTAGGTAGAAAATAAAAGATACAAAGAGCTTCTTTAGTTTATCAGAAAAAAATAATTTAAAAACCTTCCTGGAAGGTAAATCCAAAGGAATTCAATCAGCAATTAGGATCACATTCTTACCAGTAAAAGCACTTAGTGGGACAAGTTGCTTGCAGAAATGAAGGATTTTCCATCTCTTGACTTTTTCCAGAGAAAGCTGGATGCATTTGTAGGGAGCAGGGCTGGGACCCACAGCGGGTGTTGACCGTGTAAGACGAGCAGGGCTGCATGCAGCAGGGAGGCAGAACCGGTGCCGGCAGCCCTGTCGCGCCACACCACCGGGCACGGGCAAGTCACCCCTCTGCTCTTCAGAGAGTGTCCTAAAATCTGATCTGCTGCTTTCAGCTCAGATGCTTTAGTCCTGGATGAAATATAAATGCTTTGAGATACCTGCAGGGAGGTACGCTGGTGAGCTGCAGCTTTCTTCAGATCACCAGTTTCCCCTTCCTCAGGGGCTGCGCAGCCAAAGGCAGGACATGGACATCCTGGTACCCCCGGCAGTAATTGCACCAGTTTTGTCTGGGGGACCTGTCCTGCATGTCAGTGTGCTGGGACTCAACGCTCTGGCTGCTCTGGGCTTGGTTCTTGCCTTTCCCTGGGGCATGGTCCATTTTCTGTCCAGGAGTTTCATTTAATGTATTCCCTGAAGCAGTGAACCTAAAGCATGAGCAATGCCTATGAACCCCTGCTCTCCTCTCCAGCACGTTATACTTGCTGGGTTTGACCTTTTGCAGCAGGTTTTAAATTTGCTGCAAGGTATTGGGAATGGCTTCAGTAAATGCCATTTACAGCCACCCGTGCACAAGCTGGTCCCTTTCAGTTCAGCGCTCCTACAAAGCCAGTGCTTGTGTGCAGTGACCGCAGCATCGCACTCGCACTGTTGTTTCAGTCTGTTAGAAAACAGACAGTTTCCAAGCTGCCTTTCAGTGGTGCCTCACAAAAAGGCGATAATTTGGGTCCTTTGTTTGATTTAGTTCTGGTTTTGTCATCCCCCTGCCAACAGAAGATCATGTGGACTGGACAGAAGTGGGAAAATATAACCTGCACCATCTGTAGCCCCTGAGGATCTAACGACACCATACCTCGGAGCCCAGGTGTTCATCCCGTGCCAAATGAGCCCCGGTGATTTCTTCCGCTCTGCTAGCTGCTTCCCAAACCAACCGTGCGACACTAAACGCTCGCCGTGCTCGGTGCCAGGAATCTGGCAAGCCAGGAGCCATGCTGCCTTGGCTAACCTCTGCCCGTGGGGGCTTTGAGCCCTTCTTTTGCGGAGTGCAGTGAGGATGACAGAAACTAGAGGAGCCCCGAGCAGCCCTGTGACGTGGTGCACGCAGCCTGGCTCTGGGCTGGGAGGCTGAAGGAAAGGGTTTTGCTGCAAAAACCCTTGCGCTCACAGAGGTAAAGAGCATGCTATTTTTTCTCTGAATGCCATTAAGACATCCTCACCCATGCAAGTTGCAGTAGAGAGAATTGTATTTGTTTTAAGGATTGGAAAAGCTGAGGACTGTGTGGTTGTAATCCATCCTGCTTGCGGCCATCACCCGAAAACATGCACCTAAGGATGCCTAGGGGTATCCCTCCATGGCCCCAGAGACCGTGAAGCACTTGGTTTCTTAAGGACTCCTGGCATGTCATTCTGAATGCACGGGACGGCGCTAAGGGGCTCTGCAGGCAGGTTCAGGGATGGAGGTGGTGGGTCTGCAACACGGGGCAGGGCTAGAGAGCCCTTGGCCCGCCTGGGAATGGCTGTGGCTCCCACAGGACACTCAACTTCCCTGAGGGAAGAGGAAGAGGTTGTCCCAAGACAACGCCTTCATTTGGTTCAAAGCTTTTTCCCATGGAAACAAAGTCACTGAGCACCAAATGAAGCCATTTCTGGCCAAGACAGGAATGGGATGTCCCAGCCAGGCAGGAGGTCTCCTGCCTCTCGGCAGCCCCCTGTACCCCCCAGCCCAGCGTGGCAGCCGAGAGGCACTGTGTGCCAGCAGGGAAAGGGGACGGCCGGCAGTGCTGGCTCCCAGGCAGGGAGATGCCCCAAGCACCCTGGGCTGCTCCCTTGTGTCGCGGGGAGCAAAGCCAAGCTGAAAGGGCCGGGTGCTGGGGGGCCTTCCCTGGGCCTCCCGCTGTTTCTAGCCTTACTCTCGAATTTCCTCTCCTCCCCGCTGAGTGCTCAGGCCTCATCACTGTCAGCGACGACTGGTACCAAACGGCGATGGAGCAGGACTCTGTCTCTGGACGTCCACCACATGACTTGCACCAAAGCTACTAAAGCACGTGGACCTTGGTTGCCAAAGTGTTTCACACAATGATGGGCACCAGGCGACGGCTTTGTTAATAATGGCAGCGGGAAAAGTTGTTTCTGTCATGACAGAGACTGGCAGGAGGGGTGCTCGGTGCCGCAGCACGTGCTCGCGGGTTGGCAAAGCGCAGCCTTGTATGCCTGCCTCGCCCCCAACCACGGCAGGTGGGAGGGCGCAGAGGAAAGAGAAGAAATCCATGGGAACAAACCTCATGGACAAGCGCTAAGTGCTGGGAAGCACGGGCAAGAGCCAGAAACTAAAAACAGACCAACAGTTTCCGTATAGATGTTAAACTGTTTAGCACAGTTTTTCCTTACTAGCGCACTCAACTGTCCTCTGTCCCGAAATCTTAGTGCATCTTTCAAAGTATATCTTCTGATTCCCCGTCTTGCTTCTCACCTGAGAGATGTTTAAGGTCACTATGAGAAATATATGCCTCAGTAACTCATTAAAAGCAGTAAATTGATAGATCTGTAAAACAGCCTGAAGACCATGATGCTGTAAAACAACTACAGCCCTTTTATTTACTGGCAGTTACCATACAGTGACATACTACAGCTGCCCGCTGTCTTGTGATGCCTCTGTCACATCAGCCTGGGACAACCACCAGTAACCACTGGCCCCACCATGGTGTCCCTGTAAATGTGTGTCCATCTCACAGCGGAGACTAGTTGTGTCTGGAAGCAGCAGCAGCTGCAGGACATGTTGGCAACGTCCCGTAGGTACCAGCTCATCCCCATCTGCAGTACTTGGGGGTGAGCCCCACAAAGGGGATATACTGTGTGTAGATCTTCTCAGGTGGTTTGGTAAAATAAATCGCTCTTTCTCCATTGCTCTCGTTCTTTCAACGCCAGGTCCAGCCTGCCTGGTCCTGCTGGTGCCCCTCCAGGGTCCCTCAGCCACAGGTGGGGTAGCCACGGGCGCTGCCTCCTCGGCCAGATGAAAGCGGCTCCCTAGGGACACCTGAGAGAGGCCTCCGAGGACACACCATCCCAGACACCTCGGTCCCGTGCTGCTAACACCAGAGAGAGCATGGGGAGGGAAGGGGACATGTCTGAAATGTCCAGACTTTGTGGGATTGGCTGCTCTCAAGGTTGGTTCCTCAGTAGCTACACAGACTTTGGGACCATGTTCAGCTCCTGCCTTACAGCTGCTCACTGCTCCAGTAACTCACTTAAGGACTCTTAAAGCCAAGTATGAACAATTTAAAAATAATATGTTTAAAAGGCATAGTCTGAATTTGTTGTGTTTTACCCTAAAAAAAAAAAGGTGAAAGAGGTTTTTAATTTCCCCCCTGTGCTAGTGAGCACCTAAACAACATGTTCTCCTAGACCTCCAGTTCTCAGCTGTTTCAAAAGCTCAAAACCCAACCAAAACAAACCAAAACCAACCAAATCTCAGAAAGAAGTGAATGAGATTTTTCACTTGAAAACTGAAAACAGAAAGTCCTAGACTCTGAAGACCACAGAATTGTAGTGAAACACAAAAGACAAGGCAGAAGCACCCCACATCCCCAGATCGTGGGGAGCTGGGGAGCTTGATGCAGCCTCAGCTGCTGTGAGCACACGGTCTCCAAAGGCGTGGACTTTCTTCACCAAACTGGAGAAGCCCTTTTCCCAAGGGTCAGCAAATGTTCTAGAGCTAGTGGATGGATGTACCTGGACAGGAGTGCTGTGGCTTTACACCATGAAAGCAAGCTTAGGTCTGTATACAAGACTGCATTTTAAATTAATGTATTGTAGTGATCTCGTGTAACACCCCCGGCTGGAGCAAGGCAGGTCAGGGTTCTCCCAGGGCTGCTCCCTCGCCCAGCTCCCAGGAGGTTGCACGGTGACCACAGATGTTTCCCCAAGAGCTCGGAGGCCCCAGTGTCCCAGCTAACGGCACCCACAGCGTGTTAGGGTGCCGCACTTCCCAGCATACGCTAGGGAGTAGCCCCAGAGGACACGCTACAATATCAGTTCATGAATGCCTCCAGCTAGGTGAGGAAAGCCCTCCAGTCCCCAGCCCAGTATCCAGTTTAATAGATGCTGGGAGGGAGGCAGGGAGGAGAAGTGATTTACTAAGGGTTCAGAGTAAGAACTTGCAGGACCAAGTAAAATTGCTTAAAAGGTTGCTTTAAATAAAATATTAAACACAAAAGCTGCTTTAAGTACAACTAGGCAAGATTAGCATCAAATATCATCAAAATGCCACAGAAACAGTAAGAGAGTTTTGTTAAATAGCAAATAGCAAAAGGAAATGTACCTTTCTCTGCACAGCAGGGAGGAAAAGGAACAGGTCAATAGGGGACTAATGAAAGTATTGAACAATTAAATTGACTCTGGCATTGCAAATGAGGGCTGTAGACAAGTGTACATACAAAACTCCATTTACAAGGTCAGAAGAGGACTTGTGCAGCCTGCAAAGACGTGGCATCGGATCATGCTTAAGAGATTAAGAATATCTTAACCGAATGAAGACCCCCAGCTGGAAAAACCTGTGGAGATTCTATGTTTGTTTCTTGCTGTTTTCAGCATTTCTCCAAGGGAAGAGAAGAAATCGTCATTCTGAGAAAAGAAAGGTGTGAGCAGCTTTTCCTCAAAGAAAGGTTTCAACTTCAGATTTTCATTTCAAAATAACAACTGATGACAAACAAACTTTATGGGATTTTTAAGACTTGCTGATTTTTGTTTTTTCATGTTTTGTTCTCTGTTTCACAGATGCTGCTAGGAGTGGAACTGCTGCATAGCTGCGTTAAACTGTTTCCAAAGTATTTTCAGCTCAAACAGAAACAGGAAACCCCAGTAATCATAAGTAAAATTTTGTTCTAACCCAGCCACGAAGTTTAGGTGCTTTTTTAGTTGCTTATCTAAACACCTATTATCTCTAAGTGGATTTTCCAGGATTGCTTATCAGTGGCAGTTGTGTTATCTGGAAGCATGAGATCGTTGTGTTTGGTTTAGATTTATTTTAAATATTAAGATGACACATCCTGTGAACCAAAGTTCAAACGTTTGTACTCCTACAAATGAGGAGATGTGCGCTGTCGACTGTCTAAAT
Organism: Phaethon lepturus; assembly: GCF_000687285.1. Taxonomy (NCBI): domain Eukaryota; kingdom Metazoa; phylum Chordata; class Aves; order Phaethontiformes; family Phaethontidae; genus Phaethon; species Phaethon lepturus. The sequence goes on along the minus strand of NW_010560761.1, from coordinate 5,679 downwards.
ATACAAGAAAACTTTTGTCTGGATAGATCTGTGTTTCTCTGTATGTTTTCAGGTAGGTTTGTCCTGACGTAGAATAAACTCAAGTCAGTAAAACTACACTGACGTATGCTAAAGATCTTCTCCAGTGCTGAGCTCTGCATTTGAAAATGAAGACTTAAATTGGATTCTTGCATCTGTTACTCTTGCCACATCCCTCAGAAGGGTGATGGGACCTTGAGTCTTTCAAGTTTGTGTTCCATCGTGCTAAAATAGCAGGCAGCGTTGGCACTATACTTAGCAGGTTCGGGATCAAGCCATGGGGTGAACTCTGGTTCTCTTTCTAGCACTAGCAGAAGAGAAAGTGCTGCAACAGGCTCCTCACAAGGACGTAAAAACTTGCACATTAAAGAAATGGAATCTCAGAAGAGAAAATCAATCTAGTATTTGATGCTGAACATATAGTCTAACTTATGCAATATTATTATTGTAACTGAGTTTTAGAGATCACTGCAACTAAGAAATGAAGCTTACAATGAAAGAAAATATTTCCTGCCTGAAAACTGGAACAGAAGTCCAGACGGTGCAAAAAGGCTTTAGCATGACAGAAAATTGAAAGCAGCTTTCTTTTTGAAGGCCAAATATAAATTTTCCTGTATGAAACATTATTAACTTCAGCATGCGGGGTTTGTCTTTTTGTTAAATTATCTCTCTCCCTCAGATCCTTATTTCCTACCCCTCAAATTGCCTAAATCTAAATACAGTCAAGAGGAAATGAGTCTAGACCAAAGCTATTGTAAATGCTCAGAAGATCTCCCATCTTCTCCTTCCTACAATGAACTGTTTGAGTTTGTGCCCTAATTTCACCTGCATGAACCTTGGCAGAAGGACGAAAGTAGACACCCATGCAATTTGATCTCCACCCATTTCTCTGTCTTCTCCCCTGAGGGGAGCATGGGCTCACCTCACTTGGGAGCTTTCATTAGCCAAACTATTCATCTGAAAGAGAAGAAATACTCTTTCTGGTTTTGGTTGTGAGGCCATGTATGCTCTAAGGTTCTTCCGGTTATTGTTGAATTGAGAAGTAGGTAGTTGCACATGAGCTCTACTATTTGAAATTCTCATACAGCAAAATTAACTAATCCATGCCAGTTTAGTTACATTTTATTGATAAAGGAACAAATACAGTTTTCACAGTGTATTTTGACACAAGAACTACTAAAATCTTTCAATGGGAAGTGCACTGTAAACTCAATTAAGGCCACTGACAACACGTACCTGTTCTTACTACCTTCTGTCGAGCCTTTATTAGTCTAACAAGTCCAAAAAGTCCTGGAGTTGAAAGCAACTGATACAAATGAAAGGTGTGCTCATCTGCAGGGGGATGAGGTGCTAAGCCTGCAGTGTGGTACTGCTTTTCCTCTGAAATTTCCCACAGCAACGCAGCAAAACAGACACGGTGAAGTCCAGCTACCAGACCATGAGTAATTTTTGCTTGACTCAGTCCTAGGATGGTTTGAAATGACCAAACTGTACCTCATTGCTTAAAATTACCTCAGATCCCAAGGACTGGAAAATGGTAAATGTGGCATCAGTATTTAATAAGACCCCTGGGGAAATTTGGAGAATTACAGGGAGATAAATCTGCTTTATATACTGAGCAGATTAACGGAAAAAATACTAAAAAATAGATAATACTGAGCAGATTAACAGGAAAAATACTAAAAAATAGATTAAAATGTTATACAGGGATTGAATCAGCATGGCTTTTAGAGTAAAATCTGTCGGAGTTATCTGAAGATATCAACAAACATGCAATTAAGGATGAGCTAACCACCAAATCATTTTAACAACGTCTCTCCTCAAAGTGCATTAAAGAAAGTAAGCAATTATGAGTATAAAATTAGTAGAGTAATAGGAAACGGAATAGCTGTAGAACTCCATAAACGTTTGTAAGTGATCATGAAAAGAATGTGAAGAATTAGGAGACGCTTTTTGCTGATGATATTGAATTATTCACAGTGGTCACAGCTAAGTCCATCAAGAGCTGCAACAAGATTTTGTGAGAATATCAGTGAATGATGCAACGGCTGAATAAATTCAATTCTGATAAGTACAAAGTAATGCAAAACCTACCCTAATTGCACACTCACAGTAATGGTCTCTGTATTAGCTGTTACCACCCAGGAAATAGATCTTGCAATCACTGTGAATATTTTGCTGAAAATTTCAGCTTAGTTCAGGGCAGCGATTAAAAAGCTAAAGTGAATGTTAGGAATTATTAGGACAGAAACAGGGAATGTAAAAGAAAACATCATCATGCCAGACTCTGTATGCCTCTGGAATGACAGCGGTGCCTTCACTTGTAGTCACATCAGCCCAGAGGGCCTGTCCTAGAGCTAGAGAGGTATAACAATGGCCAACAAGGATAAAAATACAGAAATACAGAATGGTTCCCATATGAGAAGAACACACACTCCCAAATAAAAGAGAAATAGCAAGTAGGTTATTTCTGTTTGGTAAGGAGCTCTGAATTGAACTAAGGGGCAAGGGACGAAGGGGGTAATTCTCTGTGCCAGTGGTGGGAAAGATACTGCTGACGTGTGAAAATCCCCTTGGGCTATAGAAGAGCAATCTGCACATCTTACCACCTCCAACAGGCTGTCCTGAATTTACTAAGTCCATGATTATATTTTCATTCGCAATCTGATTGCAGCTTGGTAACAATGCTTTTCCTGTACATGATCAAATGCATAGTAGAGCGACTTTCCAAAGCCCAAGGAGCAAGGGTGACAAGGAGCAAGGGTGACAAAGCTCACAGCTTTTGCAGACTAGCTGAATTAAAAGCTTAAATAATTTCATATTTTAAAAGATAGAAATAGTTTTACAGTTGGGGCTTTCCTGAAAGCAGATATGGTTTCCGCATCAATCCACAGCGGATTTCCCCTCCAAGTACTCATCCATTCGTCCCCCTGAATCACATAAAGGTTTTCCACTAACAAGATCCTTGCACAATAGGTTCTGCAGGTCGATTACCTGCTGCATGACAAACTGGGTTTGTTTTGTGTCCTGCCAGCTTCCCCGATGCCCCTTACTGCAACACAGTATATTGAAAGGATCCAGGCTGTCGAAGCACAAAAGAAAAATATGCAACCAGCCTCTTGCCATGTATTTGAGAAGGACCATAATGTAAAAGAACATAAACAGGAAAGGAGCATAACAGAAAAGGAATATGAATAATGCTTTTCTCCAGTTAGCAGGTTTGGTGCGATAAGAAGCACCAGACTCTTCTGCTAGCTGTGGCAATGCTATTTCACCCCCAAACCAAGTGGAAAAACAAAAGTGTAATTTCAGTTGTAACTATTATTCAGGCAACATTTCTCCTGACCTAATAGCACAGTAAGAGCATTTTCTGTTCAAAATACATCTTTATTTTCTGCAGCCACAAACCTATTGCACAGTAGCTATTTTGCCTAATTTATTGCATTTGACCCATTTGGTCTAGTTGAAATACATTTGCCTTGGGAGGGTGTAAATTACCCAAATTGCTTACCTGTGACCCTCAGCCTTTTGCAGCCCACCTCTACTTCTGTGAGAGCTGCGACCATATCAAATAATACTCAATTCTTTATTGTTAAATAGAACTGAGTTTCTCTATAGCTCATTAATTCACTTATGCCTTCAACTGCCTTTTATTATCATCTCACGTCTCTTCTCTGCTCTTTGGAAATCATTTTCATTTTTGGTAATCAGGCTGGTAACCAAAGCCTCCAAATTCCAGATGATTGCTGGAAACAGGGAGGCTCTGCCAGGGAAAGAAACACTCAGCTGCCTCTGTTTAAGCAGCCACTGCCGGCTGCTCTTACAAGCTGGCAACGTGGATCCTTGCTCTAACTCACTCACTTCTTACGTTCACATGAGTGAAGTTAAATGGGGAAAAATTCTGCTTTGAAATCATATGTTGATTCGTGTAAACTACAGTGTGATACGTGCAATATCTGTTAAGACAGGGGACAGATTTCCTATTCTCATTTGTCTGTGAAGCGCTAGAGGCAGGGAAACAGTCAAAACCAGGAAAAATTAGTTTCTTGAACAGACCAAAAATGTTGAGTTTCTCTAATGTTTTATTTGTTGTAAAAGCTGGGATAATTTTATGCATAATTTTATGCATAATGATTTTTGAGCCCATAAAAAAATAATGTGATTTGTGGAATGAATTTTTAAATATGTTCGCAGGTTTATTTTGCCATTATTTAACTGTGAAGAACAAGAGTTTCAAAAGTACTCACTGTTGTCCTAAGTCTACTTTCATTTCTGTTAATGTAAATGTCCCATCCTGGGTATGTTTTTCCTGTAGACTGTTAGGTGAGTTTCCCTTGGTTGGGTGGCAATGGCATTTTCAGTACTCAAATACAACTCTAAAGCATTCTGATTAAAAAAAAAATAAATTGGAGGCTACTTTACACATCATGCCAGCAGCCCAGTGTATAAACAGTTGCCTAATAAATATTTACTGGTTCTGGTTTGAGATTTTGTTTCTACATCTTTCATCTCAATACAGAAATCTGGATGATGAAAGACCCTCCTGAAGGTTCCTTTGATTTGAAATCAGTGGCTATAATTTTGGTGTCCCCTATCCCAGGTTTGTTTAGCTTTTGGGTGTGCTGCCATGCCACTCTCAGCTTCTTTTTCTCTCCAGTAAAGCAACGGAGGGTGGGAAGGAAGACCTTACGGTGCTCACGTGTATGGGCAAAAATCTTCTTGTCACACAGGTAACTCATGTGACACGGGCTTCTGCAGCAGAAGCGGAGGGAACAGAAGTGCGTACGTGAGCCTTGGCCCACGCGTGACCACGCAGGAGTCTCCACCGTAGCCACCCGGTGAGGCTCCTTGGCCGTGCTTTTTGCATAACCTAGCGTGCCCGCTCGTATAACTAATAAAATGTCGGGATAGCAGCTAACCCGTTGGTAAGCTTTTCTTTCACCGATTTAAGAAATTATTTCTTTTGAAAGCTTCTTAATTTATTTTCATGATTTCCAGGGTAAGTGCTGGTAGGGTATGAAGCTGCCTTAATATCGGGGGAGAGTAACTCAGCTGTTGCAACGTGCTCACTCTAGACTGTGCTGGGTCTCTGTTGGGCTCATGTTTATTTTTAAACTGCTCTTATACAAACCTACAAATCTAAATAACACCGATAGTGAAGGATGAATCGCATAAAACAGCCAAATGTGAGCCTTTCTGCGTGGTGTAGCCCCCACCAGAGGTGCCCAGCGAGACGACTCGGGGGCAAACCAGAGAAAGGAAAACACTACATGCAATATGGAGATTTTATCTGTGTGTTCAGTGTCCATCTCCCTAGGTTTCCATTTGATTTTGGCCATACGGCTCCAGTGCCTCTGTGACTAACCCTCTGGGGCCAGACATGGCTGAAGCAATCTTCTCTTTGGATTTCTCTAGACTGAGAAACGGAGGCAGGGTAAGAAAATGCCAAACATTTTGGCGGAGCAAAGTGCCATGGGATTTCTTTCAAGAATAATGATTAACAAATGTTGGCTAACACTTGTCTGAAACCTCCTTTTTCTATTTCTTGCAGTTTGAGTCTGGAACATTAATAGTGACATTAATCCGCTTGTGCATATGCTAATATAGTATTTGGATGGAAATGTCGGCTGGTGCGGGGAACAACTGGCATGGCAATTGTGG
>NW_010560760.1:0-784 GCF_000687285.1 Phaethon lepturus | reverse complement strand
CTTGATTTCAGTCTTCAAATAAGCAAAACTTAGCTTAAAAATATCCTGGTATTTTAAAGGAAATGGTGAAAGTCCTTTAAAATACTAAACTTGCTGAAATAAGATATTGGAGTTTAGAAGTAAAATAAATATATATAAATATAATCGATGTATATAAACATAAATATAAATATAATCAAGAACTGAAAAACATAGGTTTTTTTTTATAATTAACAGCTCATTTTGAGTTAATTATCTACAATTATGAAAACCTAATTGCAATTTATTCTCTGCTATCTGTGGGAAGAATCGTAGGCAAGGGAATGTGCATCACTGACAGGCATAAATGCTATAGGATGGGTACAAATAACAGAGGCGCCCTTAATGAAAAACAAAAAGCAAATAGGAGCGTGCAGCTGTGCCAGGCTATTGAAAGGTAATTGTAGTCAGAAATGAGATATGTACTTTAAAAGGCATCTTGTCATCTCCTGTAGGGATTAATTTTTTCCCTCCTTGAAATAGGAAAAAAAGAATCCACGAGCAAATACAGTACAGAGTTTAATTTCTGATACAGATTTTGGTCATAGCCTGTCTGTCTGTGAAAAGGAAAACTTTTATCTCAGGGACTACTACAAACTATAGCCAAATTTTCTAATGAATGCCTGTTTCATTTTCTCTTCTAAATGCGCCATTATGGTTTTTCATTATCAAAGTCAGCAAGCGTTGTCCATCTCGGCCTCTTTGGATAGTCCCAGTATGAATTTCCAGTGTTGAATTTGTCACTTCCCTGCCAGGTATGCTGAGG
>NW_010560759.1:0-4674 GCF_000687285.1 Phaethon lepturus | reverse complement strand
GAGGGGCGGCAGCCTCCCCAGAAGAGCCGTGGCTTGACCCCTGAGCCCAGGATCCCCCCAGGAGAGGGGAGCTGTCGCTTCTCCTTATTCTAAACGTCGAGTGTAATTCCTCGTTAATGTACTAATTGCATTTAACGTGCTCTCGGGTCACTAACACTGGCAGAAATGGTGTCGTTCTAATTCATGTAACCCTTCCTACTAGCCCGCCTGTGGAAGCTCCTGAGCTTCGTTGTGGCTCTGCCCGGGGTTGGTGTTTGCATGCTGAACTGCTACTTGAAAGCACAGCATGAGCACGAGCGACCCGAGTTTGTTCCTTACGCTCACCTCCGGATCAGGACCAAGGTACGTTTACCAGCTGTGTTTAAAGGCCCTCTTTTTTTCCGTGATTGCAGAACTTCATCTGAGATTACTACAGTGTCTCTTACTTACTTGTCTGCTACATGAGGTGCTGTGTACATAGCTGTGATCTTAACTCATGCCTTTGTTTCTGAGGCAGCAAAAGAGTTTCTCTCAGGTCACATAACTACCCATGGTATTCACAGCCCTTCCCACCCCCAAGTAATCCTGCTCACGTCTGGCTGAAAAGCACTTCGGTGCTAGAGCTGCTATACTTACCTTAAACTAATACAGATCTAAAAGCTAACAGAGGAGATCCCAAATTCTCAAAACTGGGGTTCTTGTAGTATAGCACAGCTGATGTTTAAGCAAGAGCACAGATTGCGTTGTCTAGAGATGGTGGCTCCCAGCTAAGGGAGACTGTTTTCCAACTTTTCCTTCCTACAGCGTGTGAGCAGATGCCAACTTGCTGAATTCATCAGCCCATCAAGCTATGTGATGTTTGAATTCATACTGCTGTTGATTTCCTGTGCCGTATCAATCGTTCAGTTAGCTGCCACTGGCTTATTTTCTTTCTTCTTTCAACAGCCTTTCCCTTGGGGTGATGGGAACAAAACTCTATTCCACAACCCACATGTTAATGCTCTCCCAACCGGTTATGAAGATGAAAACTAAGATGCTGACCACAGCCAGAACTTTGGCTCTTCCCGTCTTGGACCAGAATGTTGTGTGGGAACCATTGTTTAGGGAACCATCATTTATGAAACTCTACATTTCTTCTATGATGAAGCTGAATGGCACTGTGGCCTCTGTCTGAACTTGTGTAGAGGTCCTTTAAATAAACAACTCTGAACTTGAATTTAGGATCTGGCTTTTTTGTTAATCTGAATCCTGAGAAGTTCTTTAGTTCAGTGTTTGCTTAAAACATTGAGGCTTCCCACAGGATATGGTGCAGGAGCAAAGGGTTTTGACTGCCTGAATATTATTAATACCTGCTCCTGTAGCTGATAACGCTAACAACAGGAATGTGTTCAGCATGGGACATTACTCGATTTCACATTCTTCATGGTTTAACTGATCACTGTAAACTCACAGCCAGATGAAGAGCTATCATAGCTACTGTAGATTAAAATTCAGTATATATTGAAGCACGTTCTCTATAATCAGCTACTGCAATATTTATTAACAGTCATGAAGGCAATTTTCTCTTAGCCCCTTCTGGGAGAGGGAGTGGCAGCAAAGATGTTTAATTAAGCTCTGTGGGCCTTCACAATGTTAATCTTCAGCTCCCAAATTTTCTAGTATATCAGTGCTTACATTGCTCACAGCTCTGCTTTCCATAAAACTGCAGCATGTTTGTACAAAGTCTCTCATACAGGTGTTACAAATCAAAACAACTTTTGCTCCATGGCATACATCTATATAATGTAAACTGTGTCACTTAGGAGCTTAACCTAGAAGAGCTTAATGACCTTCCATAGCTAACAACCAATTCTAAAGCCCCGACTCTGTTCCAGTACAATATTAATTTTGAAGTTTTTCTTCTCTGCAAGTCAACCACTTTCCAATACCTTCTGCAACTTCTAAGGTTTTTTGCATGCTATGAAAGAGAGCTGTCTTAGCTGTCATTAATACTGTTTCTCCCAAAAAGAAGAATGCAGCACCTGATTTGGCATCTTGCTGCTGAAAAGAGTGATAGATGGCAAGTGAGAACCTCAAAGTGGGCACTGTGGGACACCCTTCCCCACGTTTCAATGCAATTTATTTCATCTATTTACTAGTAAAATGACTGCTAAGACAAGCTTTTCTGTGTTAAAAGCACAGAACAAGGCACTAATGGGCACAGTTGTTTCAAAAGTAAAAAAATCACACATTTATTCCTACATGAAGATCATAGAAAAGCAAAATGGTTGTATGTGTTATTCCTGGAAAAAAAACCTTTCCTGTAACTTACTATTTTTATTTATACCTGAGCGACCCAGCAGTTTAAGCATCAACAGCTTGGTTTTTAAGTGCTACATTTAATCCCTGTACTGACATTGCACTAGCTGTCTCATGCACCTGAGAAAAGGAGTGTGGCTAACCCAGGCTATGTGGCTGTGCTCCCAGCATTAAGGGAGCGTTAAGGCATCGCTGAAGGCAGAGAAATGACGGCCCCAGCCTGCTACAGTTCCTTCCTGATTTTCTGCACAAGTCCCACACTACTCCTGGTGTCTGGCGTCATTACTGAGCAGCTGTGGTACAGACCAACTTTTTAAAAAATGTTTTAAAAAAGTAAAATCTCTGAATGATCCTTCAGGCACTGCTTAAAAGCTAAAAGAGTGAAGCTCATTTTTTCCCTTACTGTAATCCTAGGAGAATTAGGAAGTTGGCTTCTCTTTTGTGCCCGGGCTATAGTATTTTTTACTCTTTCACCTGTGTTGGTGTCATGAGGGGACAGCTTTCCCCCATCCCTGTACGAGGATCAACAGAAATCTCCTCCCCTGCCACAGTACTCACAGGGCCACTGAATGGGATGGACCCCGATCCCTTGCTTCTCTTACAAAAACTAGAACTAGAAAAAAGTTCTAGTTGCTGCAAGCATTTCTGCAGTTTACAAGCCAGTACAAATAACTTTTGTTTGCTTTCCTAGGTGTAAAGTACACACTCTTCAGGAGCAGCTTCGTGAGCAAGTGAGACCCCCAAGCAGCAGCTGGGGCTTTTAACATTATCAGCTGTCCAGCTTCATCCCAGTGTTTCCCTCATTCAACACACAAGCAAAAGTCCAACAGTGGTTGTGGCCAGCCTGGTGCTTTGTGGTAGTGTGGAAAAGGACAGCCAGAGCTGCACTGCAGTTTTACCGCAGGAATGCGTAATGCTAAAGGAGAGAGAATTTAAGTTCAGCATTGTTTCAGTACCTCAGAAAAGGCTAAGAAGCAGCCTCTGCATTAAAAGTGTCCTCTTGAGCTTCTGTTGTAGGCCACCTCCGTCCCTCCTAGAGATCACAGTCAGAGTCTACTGGACAGTTATCTACTTGAACAAAATATAACCTGGGTATATTTATTTTAGCTAAGTTACTGCAGGTCCAATAGAATGCTTTTATATAATCTCTGTTGCTGATACAAAACAAAACTTTAGCCCCTCAGCATTCAGGATCATATAAAACAAACTTCTTCCACCAAAATTCAGCAGCATAGAGACAAGACAAAGTAAATCAACCTCCTTCATACTCTTTTTAAACACTTTGAAGTGTTATATAAATAAGCAAGAGAAATTGTCACAAAGCAACTACTATCCCAGCCCTCTCTAATAAGCATTCTCCCATTATAGAGTACATTCAATAGGAAGTTAGTTCAAACGGCTTTTCACAATGTTTGTTAGATGCTGAACCACCACCAAAATTCATTGAAAAGGAGGCAGTAGTTACCACATGATCCAGTCTTTTTTTTTGTGGCTGTTTGTTTTTACAAGCAGAGAAGATTCCTAGGTTTCCTAGAAAGCAGCTTAACAAAGGTCTTATCCAGGTGGCATCTAGTCTTATGCCTGGTGGTGTTGCTTAGTCCAAAGGCTCACATTAGTGGCTCAATCCATACAGTTGAGGTCAAGAGGAGTTTTCAGTTTTTCCTTTGCTTGGGCCCATGAACTCCAGGCCTTCAATGGGTATATCCTTTTCCTTGATCGCTTTCTGAAAAGAAAAAAAACCACACACACACACCCCCCAAATTAAACTTGACACATCTTCATAGTGCAAAGTAATGTAATCTTTGGTACAAAACATGATCTATAAAAAGTAGTCTTAAGACTGATTTGGATAAAGCTTCGATATTAAGAGATGTTCAAGTATGTACCAAGAACTCACGCTGACCTACAATCTGGATCCTATCACATAAACGTACCACAGCCTCTAAATCAGCAGGCTGAAGAGATGCCTGTAACATATAATACGTCATGACGGGCAGAAACGGGAGACGAGAGAATCCGGAGCAGCGCGGTGGGGTGCGCAGCTGCGGGCAAGGGCTCCTCCTGCGGCTACCGGGAGAGTGTTAAGAACAGTAAGTCCGGCGGAAGCACACGTGGGGCGGAAAGTGAACGGGGAGCACTACGAGAGACGTGGGGGTACTCGCGTACCAAATCCGCAGCAACAAACCAGGCAGCCCGGGCGGGCGGGCGCACTGCACGCACCTGCACGCAGAGCTGGTAGCGCTTGAAGAGCTGCCCGCAGGGGTCCCCGGCGCTCTCGCCCTTGAGGAACTTCTCGGCGAACCAGCGGTTGAAGCACTGGTCGTACTCGCGCTTCAGCTCGGTGCACGCCTCACCCACACTGTTCATGGCGGCGGCGGCCCGCGCCCTGTCACCACA
>NW_010560758.1:397-1309 GCF_000687285.1 Phaethon lepturus | reverse complement strand
CACCTCCGGTTAGTAAAGGCCGAGGTACAGGCAGTCATTTTCCCTCCGATTTCTAATTGAATGGCGTGGGGGCAAGGGGGGAGGGTAGTGAAATTAATTGAACGAGCGTTTTCAGGAAAAAAAAAAAAAGAAGAAAAATACCTACGTTTAACACGAGAACGTGTAAACATGTCAAACGAGAATACTACGAACATTCCCGGCCTACGTTATCGCCTAGACTAAAAAATAAAGTTTACAATGAATCCCTGGACTATGTGAAATTTTTTAAGTCCGTTGATTAGATGGAGCAGACGCCGACAGCTCTACCTTTTCTAAATTCTTATAAGCTTGCATGTAATCTTGTTCACTGGCGCCCTGAAACGTTAATATTTTTTTTTAAGTTATTTTTGCGTACTTTTGGATACATGCAAGAACCACAAGCCGCAAAAGTTGGGAGGCGGGGGAGAGGAGAAGATGCTAATGCTTTTTAAAAGCCTTCGGGACTCTGAATCGAGGCGACCGAATAGAAGCGAAATCGCTTACCCGAAAATCGCGAGAAATTACTGTAAAAAAATCCTCCCGGTCCATGTGGAGTAAAACAAGCCTGTGCGAGCCTACACCGAGTAGCTGTGGAGCGAAGGGGTTTTCAGGTCTACGTACAAGTCTTTCTACCCCTTGTAAGCCCAGGCACGATAGCAGAGATTCTTTTACTGGGCTTCAAAGTCATAGATGATTTGCAATAAATATGTAGGAAGCGAAGAGAAACGTTAACTACCTTAGGGGGTGAGGCTATTCTACGAACGGCCAGGCTGGACAAACGGACGGCGTGATTTAAGCTGGAGGAAGAAATCTCAGCAAACGGTTTGTGCTACCAGCAGCCCCGCCTGAAAGCGACGGTGGGTAACAAGGAGACCTCACTGGCTTTGGCGGTGA
>NW_010560758.1:0-366 GCF_000687285.1 Phaethon lepturus | reverse complement strand
ATTGGAAGGGGTAGGTGAAAACCCGACCGCTGCCGCAGCTGTGTGGAGGGGGAGCCGGAGCGGAACGTCGGCTCCGCCGGGGACAGACAGACAGACGGGAGCTCCGCGCCCCACAGACAGACACCGGCGGCCACCCGCCTCCCCACTCACCCAGCGGCTTGATGGTGCTCTCGGGGGATTCCTTCTCCTTGGAGCTGCCGCTCGACATGAGGGCGGCGATGGAGAAGGCGTTGGCCCGGGAGGAGAGCTGAGGCTTGGGGGGCGGCGTGTACTCCATGGCCACCCGGCAGAGAGGCGGCGCGGCCCGGACGGGAGCACCGGGGAGCGGCGGTGGCAGAGCAGGGGGTTACCGGGCGGGAGAACGGC
>NW_010560757.1:34269-35102 GCF_000687285.1 Phaethon lepturus | reverse complement strand
CCGTGTCTCTCCTGTGCCGAGGGCTCCAGATTCTTTACATCTGTTTTGAAAGAGAAAGTTTCTGTGCCGAAACTCTGAACCACATTAGCTCCCACATTAATCTGTTAAAAGAAAAGCTAGTCCCTATTTTCAAATTAAAAGCTTTTCTAAAAGTTTTGGGGTTGGTTGGTTGTTGGTTAGTATTTTTTTTTTCCCCTGGAATGTAGTAGCATAAGAGAAAGGTGGGAGAGGCCACCCACGATATGGCAAGCCGTAGTGTACTACTTTAAAAGGCAATTTTCAGAGCCAGAGCTTTCTCCTCTTCACCTAGCCACGGACCGTACCAGCTTTCCAACTTTTTCTTGTTTGCAGCATGTAAAAAACCTGTGTGCTCTACACCCCCCAAAATATGGTTCCTCCTTGTTTATCCATGATGCATTTGGTGATTTTTTTCTGGCTTCTCAGCTGAAGCTAAGTTCGTGTTACACCCAGAGCACTCAGGGTGACCGAGGTAGGCTGGCCAATGTGTTGTCCCTCAATAATAAAGAATATGTCCTTATTTTTCATTTTTAAGCACAAATGCAGAAACGTGTGGCAGAGCTGTGTAGAGAAGTAAGTCCTGTGTGCTGCTGGGGTTTTCTGGCTGTGGTAAGCACTAAAACCGTGGCAGGCAGAGCCCTGTGTAATGTACAAATATAGCAGAGTTTAGGCTGGGCTCCACCTGGGATTATTTTTAGGAGCTTTGTCTTGTGCAATCTGTTTTCTTGTATGCAAAATGAGAGAAGTCAGACTTTGTTCAAGGGAGTCTGTATGTACTTTCTACAAGTAGGTGTCTATACGTTGTCACCCGAGAG
>NW_010560757.1:28847-34238 GCF_000687285.1 Phaethon lepturus | reverse complement strand
GGAGTGTGGTGTGTTTTTCCCCTGCGTTTGAGTTTTAGGGTGAAATCTGCCCATTCCCATAGACTTTTCTCCCAGCTGTCCTGCTGGGATGAATCTCTTGGCAGCTGCAGGCACCCGGCCGTGTAACTGTTCTGTTCAAGGGTGTTTTATTCATACATAGTAGTTGATCAAGAGTATTCTGGGGATTCGTTTTTACAGTGCTAAATTCTGTGCAAGTGCCTGTTTCTTGCATATCTTCAAAAATCTGTACCTGGTTGTACTTCACAGTAGTGGGAATAGCATAAATTTATTCAATCTGAGGATCTCCTTCCTTATAATAAAGCAGGATGGTGTCTGATAACTCTTCTCTTCTTCCTCTTTCTGCTTCAGATGGTTTTGCTCTTAATAGTGAACTCAAATGCGTAATATAATCAGTGGTTTTCAAACAGATAACCCTTAGTCTCTGAAATAATTTAAGTCTTCGAGGTTTGCTGTATTTTCTGAAGGTAAATAAATTTTTACTAGGGCGGCTGGTTTTTTCCTTCTCACTTTCTTGGCAAGAAAGTAAGCTGGAGTCAGCATAACATTCCCTGTTGGCTCCTGGGGTTAAATGTTATCTAGGAATGTATGAGGAGTATAGACTGAGAAGTAAATACTGTGCTTTGGAGGTCAGTTAAAATATTGTAGCAGTGGCCTAAACGAAAAATGTCTCTATAAATTAAGTTACTTTCAGACTGATGCATTTTTAAGGAAAAAAGCTAGAGTACTAGCAACGTATCGGTGTGTTTTAGTCTTAAATTCAATTTACATGTGAGGCTATTTAACGGGCAGTTGATCAGTGTGTTCTTTTCCTGGTAGATTCCTGTCTTGTTATTTGTCTGGTTCCTTCTTTACATCTAGTGACTTCATCTTGTAGTTCGTACATCTCTACTATTCCATTCCTCTTTTGTTAGGAATAGTTGTAAAACTTGAGGAAACTTTTATATCTATCCATGCTATTATTAGATATATTAATAAAGTCTCTAGAAACAAAAGTCTACCCCAAAAGCCTTTGACTTCTTGGTATTATCTAAGATGATTTTATAGCTTGCAGGGTTTGGGTTTTTTTTAATATGGACTCTCAATAAATCCTATCAAGGCTCCCTTTAAACACTGGTAGTTAAAATAATGGTTAATAGCAATTTGCTACACTGCAAGTTTTAAGTGTATACAAGTTTCCCCCTCTGTTGTTGTGAGGATGTTTTTGACGCGTGTGATTTTTAGATTTGCCGTTCTTCCTTCCCTTGGAAGTGGCTGCTCTCTTTGGATTTCTCCATCACCCTTACAGGAGTCTTGGGTCACAGAGTTTGCAGGCTGGACTGGGAAAAACAGATTGTGTTTTATCACTTTTTTTTCCTCTATAAACTGCTGACACAGTTGATGGAGATCACCTCCTCCACCTCCTCCCACCATATGACAATTTAGAAGCAGGGGGAAGGGAAAGGTGATTAAACAGCAGTGGCAGGACACCCGATTCAGACAGCATATTGTAAACTTTAAGTTAATATATGCTGCAGCCCCGGAGGAAGATATTTCTCTGGTTTGAGCTGTATTTTTAGAAGCAGTCAAGTTAAAGTTGCCTGTCTCCCATGGGTTGTGCCATAGTAATTCTCTGTGTGTTCTCTAATCTTAACCCAGAAGTAAGTACCTGCAATCTGCAGGTAATTCCCAGCTATCAATCACTTCTGCTTCCAATATAAGCATTGCAAGTGCCTAACTTCTTATCGCAGTGCAGAGTGAAAAGTAGATAGCTGAAGCTTAATCTGAGATATGTATAGGACAGAAAAGGGAGTGTGTTGAAAGGTCTAGTAGTCAAAATCATTCAGACAGAATTGCTTGGAAAATGTGCTGGGAGAAGTTGTACAGCTGTGCTCGGTGTAGCAGGTTAATGGAACAGAGCAGCACCGTTTGCTAAACTAAATTTGCATTGCTCCTTACTGAGAAAGTAGTGTACCACAAATCCAGAATCTACATCAGGATCTTGTAAAATATATGAGATTCCCCTGACCTTTTTTTTTTTGCCTTTCTGTAGGTAATCCTCTTTGACCAGCTGCTTGCACATGTTAGTGCTGGTGTTCCTCAGCCTTCTGGCTAAAGGGACTTTTGGGTGCGCAAACACAGCATAGCGAACATATAGTTGTAGGAAAATGAGTTTGGAGCACTGAGCAAAAGTTCAGGCCTTGCAGAGTATAAAACTTGACCTGAAGTAAAAATGGGAACAATTTGTGTCATACCAGGCATGGAGGAGATGGGATTGTAAATTGTGTGTTTATTCCCTCTCCAGTGAGCACCAAGTTTAAATATCTTCAGACATCTTAAAGAGGGAAAATAGAAATAAAAAGGCAGCTTTTATAGGAGGCTTAGAATGAGGTGAATGACATTAGGAAATAGGGATAGGAAACCTTTCTATCTTGTCTCTGGAAAATGACACATTAAATTTATCAAGGTGGTGATAGAGAATAATGCACAAAGTACGAGAGTGGCATAGAAATTTAAGATGCCCATCTGCTGTCATGAATTTTCTGTCCTATTGTTTTATTTTAACATCCTAATCCTATTCTCTTCGCCTGCACTCTGCTGCTTCTCCACTTCGAGCAAGAAGTAACTCCTCTTAACATTTCCAGCAAATGGAGCGTGGATAATGATTTGGCCCAGTCTAACTGCGTGAGTGTCAGCTGGATCACTCTCCGTCCCCCCTTGGGATGTGTTGGGAGCAGCAACACCAAGCACGTACAAAGATAACTAAATTTGGTGTCTAGAGCTCAATTGCACCTATAACATACATAAAATTGTCTATGTTTCACTTCCTTTCTTGCCAAACCTATCCAGGACTGAACATTTTTACTCTGTGTGCACTGCCCAACTTATTCAGGATGGGTTTTGTGTATTGATTTACTGCAGGGATTATCCTTCTCTTTCCTGACCTCATTGCTGAAACCTTCTTCTGTCCCAAGTGTATTCAAAATGTAGCAGTGCTGCTGTTTCCACTGGCATCCTCCACTGTAGCATCCGTGAACACTGAATAGCATTTAGACAGACAGTTTTCTGTATTTATTTTTACAGCAAAGACTTCCCAAGGGATGTGTGCTGTGTATTTTATTGCCCTGCCTTCATTTTCTTCCCCTTCCTGCTCTCACCTGTTAGTATTTCAGTCGTCTCAGAACTTCTCTCTTGGACTGTGATTTAAGGTATCCTTTGTCAAGGAAAAGGGTTCAGGATTGGAATATTTTAAAACTGTAACTGTAAATCAGGATGTTCATCACTGTCTAGAGTCTCCAATAGTGTCTTGGAAGGATCTGGTATTGGCCTTATGCAAGAACATTAAAGGGTCAGGCTACAAATGTCCCTAAATTTGGGCGGTCACAAGTGCTTTGGGGGGCTTGTAAGAAATGAAATGTGCTGGTGCCAAATTTTGCTGCTGTATTCTTCAAGCTCCCAGCAGTCATTTGGCATGTGGACCTTCTTGTTCGATAGCACTGACAGTGCTACTCACTGCCTGTCAGCTGAGAAGAAAATATTAACTTGTTGGTGTAGTTTGTAGAGGAAACATGGACTGGAGGATTGAGAAATAATGGCAAGCATATGACTTCTATGGAGATCTAGATTACGTGGTCAGCACACTCAGTTGTCTCATCAGGGTGAAACGTAAGCTTGTGTATATATTTTTTTTAAACAGTTGGGGTGGGTTTACTTCCCAGAATACCTATTCCCTGGAAAATAGACTGAAATGATGGTGGCCGTGGTGATTTAATAACTGTATCTAAATTCCCAGTTCCTGCATTTATAAGCAGAGTAATAAAATAAGAGCATAATGTTAGTATCGTGTGTAACCAGTTAGTGGAGTACTGTGTCCACTCTGGTCTCAGCAATGTCTTGGGTGATGCAGATGGTACGCAGCAATACTGCAAGATTAATTTGTTATCTGGAAGATAAGCGAGAGACTAAAGCATCACAGAATACTCATTTTATCCAAGGAAGAACATACTGAGATTTGATGATGTGAGTCAGTGTCTGTGAAAAGGAATGATAGAAGATTCCTAATGGGATGAGGGTCTTCTAAATCATCAGCCAAAGGCATAACACCCAGTGTCTGCAGCTGGGGTAAAAAAGTCAAAGCTGTTTTGGTTTTTTCCTCTTTATAATGGCAAGAGCAGCAATGCCAACAATTTTTTCTTTTTTTTTAGAAACATGTCGCTCAGATCAGAATTTGAGTGCTTTTGGAAGGTTCTTTTCTAGGTCAATCACATGGTGCAATTCAGTGGCTTGTACTGTGCAGGAGATCAGACCAAATAATCATAACTTTTTCCGCTACCCCTAAATTTAAAATCTATGAATGGGAACCAACTCATGGTGCCTGTAGGCTTTTTCCAAAATACAAATGCAGTGTGCTGTCTGCAATGATCTGTGTGGCTTTGGTCACCAACTGAAGGAAACTATAGCAGAAATAAGAGATGCCCTGAAGGGGAAAAATATCCCAGAGTATTAATGTTGACAAAAGTATCCAGCTCAGGGGGAAATTGATGGTCTAGTTTTGTTTGAACATGCTACTGTCACTTCTGTGCCTAATAGAGCTCATCTCTGGTTGAACTTGCAGATGGCCATTCATAGCTTTAATATGTCTGCATAGGACACCATCATATCAGGTTGGCAGTCCCGTACACAATGTTGGCATCCAACTGATCTCGCCTCACATAGTGGTGTTGCCGCCAGAGAATTAAGTTGGGTTTAGTATATGCCAAAAAAGAGCTGTTGACCAGTATTTGCAATGATGGAGCTAGACTATCAAGTCTAGCTCTAGGAGAGTTCAGCCTCATTTAAAAAAAAAGAAAAACAAACCACAACTGTATATATTGAAGCTGTTCATAGAATCATAGAATAGTTTGGTTTGGAAGGGACCTCTAAAGGCCAACTCATGCACCCCCCCCTGCAGTGAGCAGGGACATCTTCAACCAGAGCAGGTTGTTCAGAGCCCCGTCCAGCCTGACCTGGGATGTTCCCAGGGATGGGGCATCTACCACCTCTCTGGGCAACCTGGGCCAGGATTTCACCACTCTCACTGGGAAACATTTCTTCTTTCTGTCTGGTCTAAATCTGCCCTCTTAGTTTAAAACCATCACCCCTTGTCCTGTCACTACAGGCCCTGCTACAAAGCCTGTCCCCATCTCTCTCCTCAGCCCCGGCAGCTGCAGGAAGGTCTCCCCGGAGCCTTCTCTGCTCCAGGCTGAGCCCCCCCAGCTCTCCCAGCCTGTCCTCCCAGCAGAGCTGTTCCAGCCCTCGGAGCGTTGCTGGGGCCTCCTCTGGCCCCGCTCCAGCAGGTCCGTGTCTCTCCTGTGCCGAGGGGTCCAGAGCTGGACGCGGCACTGCAGGGGGGTC
>NW_010560757.1:20294-28820 GCF_000687285.1 Phaethon lepturus | reverse complement strand
GCCAGAACCCCCCTCCCGCGCCCTGCTGGCCGCGCGGCTTTGGGGGCAGCCCAGGGCACGGTTGGCTTCTGGGCTGCGAGCGCGCGTTGCCGGCTCCTGTCCAGCTTTTCATCCCCCAAGTCCTTCTCCATGGGGCTGCTCTCCATCCCTTCATCCCCCACCTGTGCTGATACTGGGGGTTGCCCCGACTCAGGTGCAAGACCCTGAATTTGTTCCTGTTCCTCGAGCTTGGCCATTTCAGACTGTCATTTCAGACTCCCAGCTCTCTCTCCGATGACAGGAATCAATGGTACCGGTACCTAATTTAGCTATTTGGAAAAATCAGGGAGAAAAGCAGTGTTGTGTAATTATGCTAGAAGAGCTCTAGTCAATCAAAGGTGTGCGCTGCTATTGTGTAATTATCTGGTATATATTTTCGTCTGCGTGGACTATATACTTCTCTTTTTTTTTTAGAAGAAATGATACCTTATTCTTCTTACTAAAGGTCAGGTTTTCTGTGCCCTCCTGCTGGGCATGATTATGATGAATAACTTATCTTAATCAGCCCTGAATTAAATATCTTCTGTCATTTCAGCATGAGGCAACTTCCCAACAGCTTTGCTTTCTGGTTTGTTATAGTTTTGAAGTGTGGAAATGCCTGTTGAAGCATTGAAACATTAATTCTCTCCTCCTCTGTCTTTCAATATAGCCTGCAAAGTGAGTTACAAAACTAATTAGCTAACATTAATATGTGTGCTGCTCTAGGGGCTTAAAAACTTAATTTTCAGTGATGATGGAAGTGTCAGAGAAAATTGTTTGTTTGTTGACTTACACGGTAGTTAATGTAATTGTAGCTAAATGCTTTAAATCACTTATTTCTGAGACAATGTGGCTTATCTTCATGGACTATTTATTTATTTATTTATTTGCTGATGTCCCTTTTTATTTCGGAGTAGGTAATTCCGTTGACTTCTCCCCTTTCCCCCAAGGTCACCAAGTAACTGTAACGGAAAGCTTCCCGCACCAGGATATATACGTTACTTCAAAGCAATGCACAGTGATGCCTGAGCACCCGTCATCGCTGGCCACGTAGACGTGCAGCTCCATCTAGCTGCTGTTGCCATTGCCACAGGGAAGGCCACCTTCTCTGAAGGCCCTTGGGAACCCCAGGAGGCTAGTGTCCCCTTCCCACGCTGGCTGTCAGCAGCCTGCGAGCTGCAGTTTTGGCAGATGTCATTACAGCAGAGCTCTGGGACAAGTTCTCAAGATAAGGTGGTTTTCTAAGTTAGTCATGCAGCGGTGCCTGGAAATAGGTAGTTGATAGTTTATGTGCGTATGCAAATATGTATTTGTGCACAGATGGGACGAGCCACCTTCTGAATTCAAATGAAGTTCTTACGGCAATTCAGGATGTGCCGGAATAAGCTCAAAATGCCTGTCTGCCAGTGCAACCACTCTACCCAGTATGTTTTGGAAAGACAGGAGTGCTCTCCATCCTCTGACCTCAACAAAATCGCTGTGACTTCAGTTAGCAAGCGGCCAAGTCAGAGCTAATAAGTCTTACTGGGAGAGTTTTGTTACCCTTTGCTCAGTGTATGCAGCGAGACCTTTAGATATTTGATTGGATTGTGTGTTCCATGTGTTGTGTGGAGTCTTGGAGGGAACACGTAAAAGGACTGACACACTTGAATAACTTTGCAGCACTGATGGTATTTAAAAGACTGATCAGGAAGAATACAACAACTTTGTTCTGTTTCCTTCTCACCCTGTTACCCTTGGTCAGGAGGGGTTCCATGCTGGAGAATAGCGTCTTTATTATGGTAGGGAAGTACGGCAGGGATCATGCCCCTGGACTGGGCACTGGTGAGGCCGCACCTCGAATCCTGTGTTCAGTTTTGGGCCTCTCAACGACAAGAAGGACGTTGAGGCGCTGGAGCGTGTCCAGAGAAGGGCAACGGAGCTGGTGAGGGGTCTGGAGCACAAGTCTGATGAGGAGCAGCTGAGGGAACTGGGGGTGTTCAGTCTGGAGAAGAGGAGGCTGAGGGGAGCCCTCATCGCTCTCTACAGCTACCTGAAAGGGGGTTGTGGTGAGGTGGGGGTTGGTCTCTTCTCCCAAGTAACCAGCGATAGGACAAGAGGAAGCGGCCTCCAGTTGTGCCAGGGGAGGTTTAGATTGGATAGTAGAAAAAATTTCTTCACTGAGAGGGTGGTCAGGCATTGGCACAGGCTGCCCAGGGAGGTGGTGGAGTCGCCACCTCTGGAAGTGTTCAAAAAACGTGTGGACGTGGCAGTTCGGGGCATGTTTTAGTGGGCATGGTGGTGTTGGGTTGATGGTTGGACTTGATGATCTTACAGGTCTTTTCCAACCTTAATGATTCTGTGTTGTTCTGTGTTTATGCTCTGCATAGTAGAGCTGGACACTTCAGCTTGATACAGGAAAATCCCAAATACTCTGTTCTGTCCCAAAATCTTTTTTTTTTTTTCCTAAATGTCTTAAACAACTAGAGTATAAATCAGTTTGTTTCCTTGTCTTCATCTTTCTTTTCTTACCATGACACTTTCTTTTCTTACCATGAGCTGTTACTTTCTTTAGACTCGCTGTTGTTTGTGAGGTCTCTGGGACTTGGCCCATTGGACCAGTTTATCTTTGCAATACAGGCAAGGTATGGTTCAAAGTGGTTCAAAACACACAGCTGATTTCAGAGCATCCTGTTTTTTTGTGTTGGCTGTGGACAGCATAGAGAACACAGCTGGTGATTTTGCTTGTTCATAAGAGAGTGGAGCTTGATTTTTTCCATGATGGTACAGAAATCTGGGAGTAGAGACCCAGTTCGGCAGGAGGTTGATCATACCCTTAGCTGTAGAGCACCATCCCAAAATTACAACCTCATAGGCTGTAATATGAATCCTCAGAGGATGACCTTTAATTGTACTTGTTTCATCAAAGTAAAAGAACTTTTGCTAAGACTGTTGCTCTTTTCTGGCTCCCCTTTTTAAAGTTCACCTCCTTTGACCGTAGACTGGTGTAATAGTACCAGCTGTCCCTGCTGATACCCTGCCTGAATACGTCGTGCTCCCTCTCCTGTGGGCTCCTGCTTGCTTTGTTTTCACTTTATCTTAAAATGAAAGCTCATCCGTGCCCATTCACTTAGCACACCCATGGTTTTTTCCTCCTTGAGTTTCTACTTTTTTCCTTCTCATCTCTGTTGAAAATTGAGATGAAATACTCATGTAAAAACTTGAGTTCATTACAAGTTCTAGATAGCTGTTTTGCTTAGCTTTTTTTAAAAGCCACTCTTTATAAGGAGCAAATAAAATCCAAAACATCTGGCTTTCTTCTGGAAAAATTGACATCCTTTCATGGCTGAAAATATCAGAGCCCCATCCCAAAAGGTACTGTAGCCCTGTGCTCATGAAAGAGACTCTGCAGGGGGCAATTGCTGAGATGGATGGTAGCAGGATGGTTATACAGAGACCGGTGATGGCTTTATTATCGTAAATAAAACGTCTGAGTTTTTCTTGTCAGAAAACACAGCGTAAGGTTATATTAGTCAATTAACCTGGTCACCTGAATAGCTGTTTTTCTTCTGTGTGAGAGCCTGTGCTACTGCATGAGAAGGTTTTCCTCAATTCCTCTGGCGGTTTTTCTCCCATCAGTAACACTCGATTAGTTTTGGATTATCCATTACTCAACATGTACGAATTTAAAGAATCATTGGTATGAAACCCTGCATTTCTGCACTGTTCACTCCTGGATCTGCACATCTAGTCCTGGGCTCTATGAGATGAGCAACCTCGCTGGTCTCCCATCCTCCCTGCTGTTCTTCTCTTCCGCCATAGGCAGTCTGTTGAGTTTGTTCATTGTTGGGTTCTCTTAGTGTCTGGTTCCACCAAAACCTTCAGGCATCGTTTCAACACTTCCCCTTCTGCAATTGCTTTAACTTGTGATTTTTTTGAAAGGAGTTTTTCTACTGATAGTGGGGAAAAAGAAAAAAAATCAATGCAAATGAAGGTTGTGCAGGTTCTCACAGTTTGCAGTTACTTAAATATTAAAGGCCAGTGGTGTGTTCCAATACATGCTTTTTGATGTGTTTTTATTGTAAGCCTGTCAGACGTTTTTCCTTTAAAATCCTCTGCAGACCTAAGTGATTTATATTCCCAGGTTGTCCTATTAATTGTGTGATCTAGAAACCAAAGGTTTGCTTGAAAGAATATTGAGGTTCATTATTTTAAATCTCAGAAAGCTAATCATTAGGAGTGAGGGTAAGCCAGGTTCTGGGGTATCTTGATGTTAACTGCTGCTGATTTCTAATGACGTGCTCAGTGTCTTGGCTGGGGAAATGCCACAATTTCTCCCTTACAACGTAATAAAATCTTTTAATTAAAATTTTGACACACCAAATATTGAAGGATATATATGTGCACAGGTTAAACATGCACAGTGCATGTCTTGGGGGCAAACGTGACATTCTGGTTACAGAACAATTAATT
Organism: Phaethon lepturus; assembly: GCF_000687285.1. Lineage (NCBI taxonomy): Eukaryota > Metazoa > Chordata > Aves > Phaethontiformes > Phaethontidae > Phaethon > Phaethon lepturus. Next base: position 24,350 of record NW_010560757.1, on the reverse strand, counting down.
CCCAAATTTATTCTTAATTTGGAGAGAGGGAGGGGAATTTTGCAACATGACTTGTGCTACACCAGAAACTGGTGTTAGGAAAAGGATGTTCCCTTAGGCATTTGCTCCTTTGGTCGCAGCTCGGACCCTTGGTTTTACCTGGTTTGGCTGCTGTTGAGTGTCAGCTCGCTTTGGGACAGCCCCAAAAGCGATGGCTTTGCTTGGCCAGATCAGAAAACGAAGACAATAACGTTGCTGTCAGCACTGCTTTTCCCACCGCTCGTGTTGTAGCACGTCTCTGCCTTTGCAGCGCTGCTCAAGGTTTTATTTCTTGAAGCTACTACTAACTTCAATAGGAGTCGTGTTGCCAAATTGCACATTTTCTTTATTAAACTAAACTTCCTTCAAAGAGCTAATAGCTTTTAGTTCGTAAGTCTCTTGGACATCTTCATCAGGACAGCTTGTTCTTTGATTTTATAGCCATTAAACAAAGCGCTTTATGATAGCTGAAGGGGACAACTGCAGGAACAACAACCGAGCAATCTGTTTCACACTTGCTGTAGTCTGCAATCTGCTGGTGTGCTTTAAATATTCGAAAACTCCTCGCGTTCTTTTACCCAAGCGTGAGTTACACACAAGTTTGCTTGCAAATGCTTAGTACAGCTCCGTTTGTGTGAATTTGTTGGGGTTGTTTTTGCTTTGTGACAGTATCTACAATCTGCTCCAAAATACCCTTTTTTTTTTTTTCCCCCTTTTTTCCCCACCCACCCCGCTTCAGAAAGTAAGCAAAACTTTGCCCCTTGCCTTTTATGGCAGTAAAATTTTACAAATTTTTATTAAATAAGAACCATACAGGCTTATATACCCCCCCCAAGCTTAGTTGCATCAATCCCATCATACCTTCCTGCCACCTTTCCTGAACCCCAAGCTTACAGAGACGGTCTTCCAGTTTTCTGCACAAAAAAAAACCCCAAAACTAAAAGATGGCTTGGCAAAGAAAAGACGGTAGAAGATTTATAAGTTAAAGAAAATGGTGAGGTAATCGGTTTGGTCCAAACGAGTTGCGCGCTGGGTAGCAGCATCTTGCTTTCACCGGTGTGCCGTGTCCCCTTCTGCTCTGCTGGATGGGGGTTATTTGGGGCACGATGCATTTTCTGGTGTTTTCTTTAGCACTTTTTGAGTGCTGTAAATGATGAGTTAGGGCTTGGAGTGTCAAATTGCTGAGAATTCATGGTGAAATGCGGGTGGTGATGGCGGGAAGTATAGAGGGCACTTGGTGGTGCCTCAATCTAGCTTGAAAATAGAGTATAACTAGTATTGCTGCAGCTAAGTAGTAATGCTAAATGTGGAAAGCTGCGTACAACAAGTGGGTTTTAGGCAGTTGCTGCACTTAAGGGTGAGACTGCTGAGTTTTTACATGCTTTACGAAGTGTATGCCTCTTCCCTTATTAAATAGGGGCACCGAGTCACGTCAGACCCATTGCCCCTGGGAATTAGGGTTATGGCTTCTGCATCCACTTACAGGTTGTGCAGCTTGCTCTTAGTATTCAAAATTAACCTTTGAAGCCAAAAAGAAGTGTGTCCACAGCTCAGCTAAAACTGAAATGCTGTTTCCAGCCCAGCCGGATAGGAAATGTCTTTTTTTGGTGTTAAAAAAAGGGAGCTGCATCATAATGCTTAGAAGCACTTAAGCGTACAATAAAAAGATGTCTTGTGTCATGAAGGCTTCCAGATATTTACCCGGGAAAAGGTTTTCTATTGTATTAAAACATGTTGCAACAAGGACATGCTTGCCATTTGATACATTTTCTGCATTCAGAAAGGAAACAAACAATAAAAAAAGATGATTATTCAGTAGGCCACCTGACAGCATTTTGCTCCTTTTATAAAAAATATAAAATTCATTCTTACAGTGGTTACACACTGCTGCTAGTTTGATTTTAAAAGGGTTCCCACAAATCCTATGGAGTCCTGTCATGCCCCAGACAGGTGATGACAAACAACTAGGGTATCACAGCTTAAAAAATAATAAATGCTTTATGAAGTCTTAAGCAGATGCATTTTCCCTCACAAACAAGTCAGGCTAAGACTGTGTGTGTAGCTTGACTTGCAGTAAGCTGTTAAGTTGTAGTAATCTGAATATTTGCAATCATCTCTCTGTACCCCTAAGCCTGTTAAAACACCAGGAGGTTATTTTCCCATGTTCATTGATATCCTTTCCTATTGGGTGAAACCTCTCAGCTAGGTGGTTTTTTTCACCTCTGTGTTGGAACAATGTAATAATACTAAATACTAATTACTAATACTAATAATAACAACTTCTCTGTTTTATTAAATTAGCAACTGCTCCGTGAGATGCAACAGATGGCCAGTCGCCCCTTTGCCTCCATCAACGTTGCCTTAGAAACAGATGAAGAGCCGCCAGATCTCATTGGGGGAAGCATAAAGGTGAGAGCTGGTGCTTGAGGCTGGTCCTTACTACAATTAATCGTGGATGCTTGTTCGAAACTGTGGTTAACACAATAATCCCAAATCCTCTATTTGTTATATACCTGCAAGAAATCCTAAATCCGGGAGGGCCAACAGTTACCGTTTTTATTTGCTTTTATCCCTTCAGCTATGCATTTACAACTTCTGGGCTGGTTTAGACAAAAGTTATACTGTTTGTAGGGTATGAGATTTTGTGTTTGCCTTGTTAGTTTTTATGCCTTGTAATAGAGAAGAACGCAGTTTTATACAGTAGAACATTTGGCTAGAAATAGCTATAGGTGCTGCAAATAGAAACCATCTTTCTGCGATATCTCAAAGCAAACAGGCGTATAATCGTGTCTCTGTACTGTAATAGTGTTAACATATTTCTGATTATAAATACATGTTCAAATACATCTTGTGATGTGCATATAGGAGTGTGGAGAAGTCATTCTCTTACACCAGGCTGGCATGTTCTTAGACAGAACGCATTGTATTTTTAGGAAAAACATATTTAAAAGGAGACTAATGAATTAAAAGATCTTTTTGATGTGATGCTTTGCCTGACAGACTTGTATACAAAAAGAAAAAATTTGGAACCTGAGAACACTGATTATTTTTCTTTCCTGTCTAAGGTAGCTGTTTTGTTTTATTTAAACTTCAGTTTTTTGGAAGTCTTCCTCGTTAGTCCAGGCACAAAGTTTCTCCCCTTCTATTACTGTGACAAGAGAGCACCTTTTTCTATTAAAAAGGTGTGTATTTTAATTATTGTAAAGCACATGATAACAGTCTGACCCAAGAGCTTCTGTTTGGTGAGTAATAATATTTAAGTCTTGGCCTAAGTATCAGGAAATGCCATAGTTAAGTTCGCCTGTATAGCCTTAGCTCTTCCTTATTTATCCGTGAATATAGTCGTTCATGGCAAGTTGTAACACTTTTTTCACCAGATTGGTGTCCTGTAGCATCTTCTGGGTGGACACAGCATAGAAGAAGCTTTTCGATATATTGTCTTAGTTTCATTATTTGTTCTGGTTATTTACTGTGTTCCATCCAAACCTTTAGTCCCAGGCTTGAATGATTCCTGTGATTGCCTCACATTTCAGTGCTTCATGAATTAGTCGTTACCTTTCTCTGAAGTCAGGGATTATTGTCCCTGGATTGCACAGGTGAACCTTGGAATGCAGTGAAAATAAAGTCAAATTTGCAAAGGCACTCAGTAATTTGGGGTGACTGAGTGACTGGGCAGCTAAGCCAACCTGTCTCTGGGACCTATCCTTGGAGGCTCTGAGTGGTTCTACTCCCCATGGGCTTTCATTCGACTCCAGATTGTTCCATTTTTCTGAGTTTTTACAATTTCTGTACTTGTGTTATGAGGCTGGTAGTCACTGGAAGTCATTAGCTGCTAATAGCTCACCAAGATTTTGAAATACCTGCTTGTAAAATTGGATTGTCACTCAACAAATTAGAATGAGCCTTTTTTCATTGCTTCGTCAAAGAAGCCGTGGGATGTGTATGGATGTTCCCATCGGGCTGGAGGCGGATTTGTGAGGCTGTAGCCTGGCTGCTGATGTTCTGCTGATGTTTTGGGGTTGCAAGTCTGTCTGTCTG